>NC_064614.1:1226743054-1227046084 GCF_023898315.1 Schistocerca nitens
GCAGAGGCGCCGATGCTGTCGGGAACATGCTGCTTCCTTGTTTATGATGGATCTACCGTTTGCTTCTAGTGATTACATTCCCGTCTCTATGGCTCTGTGACTAATGTGATGCCATTGCGAGCACAGTTGGTTTGGATATAAGCAGCATTTTATTCTGTGTCCATCGTTCTGGCGATTACTGAGTGTGCTTGCCGTTGTGGTGTATTTATTGAGCAGTGTGCTTTGGACACTTGACGTTACTATTAGGAGTCCATTGCGTAAGGCCGCGTTTATCCTGTGAGGACTTGTTTCCTGCATTGAAAAACTTAGATTAGATTAAATTAGATTTACTTTCATTCCAATTGATCCGTAGTGAGGAGGTCCTCCAGGATGTGTAACATGTCAGAAAAACAACAATACATGACAAATATTTACAACTAAAACAAATAAGCTAATGTACCATTCCACAGGTCCCAAGTGCAATGATCGTCATTTTTTAATGAACACTAAGAGTCATTTTACAAATACTAATGCACTGAATTTAAAATAAAAAAGCTTTTTATTTGTAAGGTAATAAACATGTAATACAACTACTATAATACTTGTTTACAATGAACACATTACTGCACTGAAATGGTGCAGAAGTTAGATTATACTTACACACACACACACACACACACACACACACACACACACACACACACACGCACACACGCACACAAATTTTCAATGAACACATTATTGCACTGAAACCAGTCAACACGCTACCGCCACTAACTACAGAAAGGCATCGGGCTAGTAATCAGCTGGTTTTACTAAGAAATTCATCAATGGAGTAGAAGGAGTTGGCCACCAATAAATCCTTTAGGCTTTTCTTAAACTGAATTTCATTGGTTGTAAAGCTTTTTATGGCTGCTGGCAAGTTATTGAAAATGTGTGTTCCTGAATAATGCACACCTTTCTGTACAAGACTAAGTGACTTTAAATCCTTGTGAAGATTATTCTTACTTCTAGTATTGATTCCATGAATTGAGCTGTTGGTTTGAAAAAGTGATATATTTTTAATGAAAAATTTCATTAAGGAATAAATATATTGCGAAGCAGTAGTTAGTATCCCTAGTTCCCTTAACAGGCTTCTGCAGGATGTTCTTGAGTTCACACCACATATAACTTTTACTGCACGTTTTTGTGCCCGGAAAACTTTAGCTTGGCTTGATGAATTGCCCCAAAAAATAATCCCATATGACATTATGGAATGAAAGTAAGCGTAGTATGCCAGCTTTTTCATTTTTATATCCCCTATGTCTGACAAAATTCGCTTTGCAAACAGAGATTTGTTAAGACGCTTCAGCAGTTCTGTGGTGTGCTCCTCCCAGTTGAATTTATTATCAAGCTGTAATCCCAAGAATTTAACACTGTCCACTTTTTATATCTTCTTGTCATTGTATGTTAGACATATACTCTTGGGACACCCCTTACAAGTTCTGAACTGCATGTAGTGTGTTTTTTCAAAGTTTAGTGACAAAGAATTGGCTAGGAACCAGTGATTAATGTCCACAAATATTTTATTGGCTGATTTTTCTAAGACTACACTTGATTTGCTATTTATTGCAATGTTTGTATCATCGGCAAACAAAACAAACTTGGCATCTGGTAATGTTACTGATGAAAGGTCATTGATATACACAAGAAAAAGTAAGGGCCCCAAAATGGAACCTTGTGGGACCCCACATGTAATTGGTTCCCAGTTGGATGATGCCTGATAGCTTGATACATGTCTCTTTCCTAATAGCACCCTTTGTTTCCTGCCAGAGATATAAGATTTGAACAATTTTGCAGCATTTCCTGTTACACTATAATATTCTAGTTTACTTAAAAGGATATTGTGATTTACACAGTCAAATGCCTTTGACAGATCACAAAATATACCAGTTGCCTGCAATTTTTTGTGTAATGAATTAAGCACATTTTCACTGTAAGTGTAGATAGCCTTCTCAATATCAGTTGTTGTCAGTCACTGAATTGCTCAAATGCATCCATACTTCTCTGCTTAACTGTTATTGTTTTACATCCCTCTGAATGGGAAAATGATAAAGGGCCTTACTATTACTGACCTTCTTGTGTGCCACTGACTTGGTTGTGTTTTTCAGCCACGTAATTTGTACGTTTATTGTAACGAACGGATGTCTGTTTCTGATTAATCTTTCCCTGTGACATTGAGTGTTAATCTTGTAACGAACACCGTTTTAGATATTCTAATGAATGTGCTGCAGGACATATCCTATTTGTGCCTCGCAAGTGGAGAGCAGAGGCGGTTTATTGGCCATGATGATGTGTTGGTAGATCCATTTCACGAGTCCAGGCCAGTCACCCGGAGATTTAGAAGTTGTATGTTGTGTTAAGTTAATACTCCTTACTTTAAGCGTAGTGCGCTCATACTGGAAGTTTATGTGGTCTTGCGCAGATTGCGCGGTATGTTTAGATGACTCTGAATTCACTGTGTTACGTGGTGTCCTCTGAGGTGCTGGAAGTAGTGGATAGACAGCTGTTTTGGACACGTTGTATATGCAAATAATTTTTGTCCTTTATCACGTTGGTGAGTTGCTTGCCCTTTGTGTCACAGGTGGTGCTAATTTCATTAATTTCGCCATCGGTCTTCGCAGAGGCTGCGGGAGGAACCGACCCACTGTGGCAAGCAGTTACGTAGTCGCGCCCGCCCACCGTAGCGGGTGTTGTTTACTAGCCCGACGCCTTCCTGTACTTAGTGGCGGTAGCGTGTTGACTGGTTTCCTACGGCTTGCAGTCTGAGAAACCGTGCCTTTGGTGTCCACGTGGAAGACCCATGTTTTTCTTCCAGTACCTCGGAGTGGCTCTATGTCCGGTAATGAGAACGACTTATGTTGTTGGTGGCTCAGGCCGAAAGTGGTTCATTTGCTAAACAGAAGGTGTATATGCATTTCTTTCCCATAATTCTGTAAACACGTTTAGGTGGTTGTGTTTTTTTTAGTCAACTGAATTGTTGTTCAGAGGTTAATATGTATGGCCATTAATTTATGCAGACATTTAATAGCAAGGAAGTATATTCAATTCTGGTATCAAGTTGTTTTGATTATGTGGGGAAATTGCTTTGAACAGACATTTAATTAATTAGTAACAATTGAATGCTATTTGTGATTTGATGTTTGTGTTCGTAAACATACTAACGATTATTTTAGTAGTTCACTTATGCAGTTAGGCGATTTACAAGGCCTGTTGTGTTGTTTCCTTTTTAAAGTATTATCAATGTTACTAATAAATAAGTGTGTTGTAAAAAAATTAACAGTGAATGAAGTGCCTCAAATCCCTTTGGTCCACATCTTCCGTCGTTCACCCTTGGTTGGTATTAACAAACCGTGAAAGCCCATTTCAATAATAATGTTACTTTTTTTTCATTACTGCTCCGTCATCGGATTATCTTGGTTATTATACTGAAAGTTGCTAGATGTGAGAGATAGGAAAGTGTATTGTTTGGACATTGAGAAGTTCATTAAATTTAAAATCTGGCTTGAGCACCTTTTCACAGTATACAAAAACCTTAGCGTTGTCATTTTTGCGCATATTTAATTTTTTTACCAACCCTTCTCTTACTATTTGTAATGGATCATGCAATCAAATGTATTCGAAAAACAGTTCGATTTGCAATTACTAGTAGAACTCATTGCACCTCTCGAGTGTCTCTGTGTGGCTACAGTAATTTTCAGCTTTAGCATAGCGGCGCGCCACACAGGGCAGTACTTACACGCGTTATCCAGATGTGAGCAGAATAGAGCTGAGGCGGAAATGTTTTGATTTTATTTTTATTCATTCAGTCAGGGCTTACTTATGTTATTCAGACAGTTTCCGCGATCAGTTTTGCGAAACAAATTGCTCTAGGTTTCATGTCAAAAGTTCATTATTCAGGCAGATCATACTGTCCAAAATTCTTGCAGTCAGACTGCTAACTCTTACGGTATGAAAGACTTCTCTTTTCATTACGACAATTAATTATTATTACAGTGCAACTTTGCCTCCTGAGTACGACAGTTCATTTATTATTACAACTCAGAGCTTACAATCAGAAACAGTACTTCCGCCTATAGTTTTATTTATCTATGTAACTTTCACTATTTTTTATTATTTAAAAGAGAACTTTCACGACCTGAATCGTTTTGCAAAGATAGTTATTAACAGACGATTTAGTAAGCGGCAAGTGCATCTTTTCTTAAATCTAAAATTTATTGATATTCTGACGAACATCTGCTTTACTGTGGGTTGTGACGTATTTTTCTTAACTACAAATTGTTTACTGCGTAATCAGGATTTCATTCGAATAGTTCACACAGGAAGAAATTTGATTAGTTGTACGAACTCCCAGCATGCAGCAGTAGCTTTGGTTAGCAACTTCTGTTAATCAGTAGAACGAAATACCTGTCCAAGTTGCAAATTATTACTTCATTCAGTGACTAGTTTCGGGCCGAGACGCATTTTAAATCATCATAACAAGGTCGAAAATGACATTGTCGAAGGTGTCAAAACTGTGCAGTAAAAATTTACACTGTATACAGATAACTCTTGTGCTGCGTTTAAGGGGGAATTTACAGTAGGTTGGGGCGGTAGTGAGAATTTGGATAGAGCAGGGAGGCGTAGGAGGGTAATCCGTGCAGTTGTGGGATCCGCTGTGCCAAAGTGACTTAGTGGCTAACACACCAGGAGACCCAAGTTCGATTCCTGACTTTCGTACAAATTTTCACTCGCTGCGTCAGTCTATATACATAGTACCATTCTGGAATAACACATTAGTCATAGTGCTTCTCTTAGTCGTGTAGGTCTCTAGACAACATCTCGTTCATCCCATTAGAGAGTCAAAAACATTCTCTGCAGATGGCTGCGATCGCAGCTTCTTGAATTTTCGTGATGAGGAATGGCGCCATTCCTTGCTTGCTTTCTTTATTTCGGGTTGGTGGTAGTGTACCCAGGTTTCGTCTCCTGCAACGAAACTGCGAAGAAGCCGTACCTTTTGCTTGAAAGCGCCGCAAAAATTCTTCATAGGCGTCAACGTTTTTCTTCCATTCTTTAGTGAGTTGCCGCAGCACCTGTCTTGAAGACACTTTGCGAAATTTAATGAATGATGTTGCATGGGGGCTTAATTAAATGTAATGAAAATGATTTTGATTTCTTGCTTTAGCAGCTGTCTGTCCGGTTACGAAGTCTCGTAACGGTTGGCCCTGACTGTTATTATTACGCTATCTGACTGCTTAGAACAACAACAAGGAATGAAATGGAAATTTTCATTAACACAATTAATTAATTAAGTCCCCAGCAACTATAAAACCAACGCAACAACAAGCACAAGAGTAACTGTTTTGTGTGTGGGAGTGTGACTCAACGTACGCATCTGGCACGGTTCTTCTTCAACAACACAAGAATTTTTAAATAACATTTATACTGAATTAATTAAAGGAAATAAAAATACCATAATTACTCAAGAGAACCACAATTACACTCTAATCCAAGAACACAAGCCAGATGCTTTGTTGACTGAACCTGTAATGACGCATTATTTAAAACATGGAAATAATGAAAAATAAATCAAGTTTCGTTACCTTCATATATTGATGACAAGCACTCAAATTATTACAATATATCTCCACACCGACTCGCTATTACAACATCTCAACAAGAATTTTTCAGTATCACATCTCAGCAAGCACTCCCTACTAGCACATCTGAACACCAACTGACTACTACCAGTCCTGGACAAGCACTGACTTCTAGCACATCTCAATAATGACTGCCCGTGGAGGCGGCGGAACAATGCTCTCTAGCGATCTCTGGCGCTGTGGCTCAGTGTAGCCACCTTTCATATGCCCTTCCTCCACGGCTAGAATTTGATGGTATTTTTGCCAGCATTGGTGGTGAAAATACCACCAAATTCGTCAAAAAAATACAGACAAAAATAAAAGATAATATTAATACGTAAACATCATATAACTAAATAAAATTTTGGCTTTGCACTGACCTTTCAATAACCTATTATATAGAATACAGTAAGCAATACAAATTCTGTCATAGATGTGACTTTACATAACAGTTTACACAAGTATTATGTGGTTAAACAGTTCAATCAATAGCGTCAGCAATGACGAATATGTGCAGGTAAGAGTCTCATAACTTTCCACAAACAGTAATACACAAAAAATCAGTTTATACAAATATTCACATAAACGCTTTCCATAGCCCAAGAATAAGCAGTTGACAGTTCCAGCAGTAGCACCCAGCAATGGTCAACAGGTGCAAATACCAACAAGTAACATTTTTTCAATAGAAGCAGTCCATCAGTGGCACCCGCAATGTTGATCAGGTGCACACAGCAACAGGTGACTTCATTTCAGTAGAAGCAATCCATCAGTGCACCCAGCAATGTTGAGTAGGTGCAGACACCAACAAGTAACACCATTTCAGTAGAAGCAGTCCATTAGTGGCACCAGCAATGTTGATCAGGTGCACACAGCAACAATTGACATCATTTCGGTAGAAGCAGCCCATCAGTGGTACCCAGCAATGTTGAGCAGGTACACACAGCAACAAGTCACATTTCTCAGCAGAAGCAGTTCCATAAAATACACTGTCACTGATCACACTGTTCATCAGAGTTTATAAGCAGAAATTAAACATGTCCTAGTGGCACCAATATTGTAGAAAAGGTACAAGTAACAGTCCATAATTTTTTTACAATCACTGATCACACAGTTCATCAGCAGAAATTAAACATATCCTTGTAGCACCAATCATGTAGAAAAGGTGCAAGTAACAGTCCATTCTATTCACCATAACTACTGAGACAGTTCAGTCATGAACAATAGTTTGAATGCACATACAATTTCTTTAACAAAATATAATCAATGCTCTTACACTAAACATACAAATCATAATAAACACACAAATGATATCAGTTAATTGTCACATTAACTATTACAGTACACAATAACAGTTAACCTATAATATTTATGGGTGTCAGTGCAAGCCACAACAAACAAGTGAAATAATATTTAGGAGATAGGTTGGGATCACTTCTCTGGGATTATAAAAGGAAAACACACAAAACACACTCACTCATCTTTCATCCACATTAGTGCTACTGTGTAATTGAATAGTGTTAACTGTGTAAATGCAATTCTGTCAAAATTTTATGTTCATCATGTGTATCAAGTAGTAGTGGCAGCAATGTATAACAGTCAATAATAGTTAAGTCAACGTCATAGTCATCATGTCAAGACCAATGTTTGCCAAGCCAGATCAAAATGTACGGTTGCTGAACAACTGTCAGTGAGCCAAGATATGCACATGCTTCCTCTCTCAATAAAAAGTATATACTGCTTAGTGATTTAACAAGTGTGTGTATAGACAATCTTCCTTCCACTTTAGTGTTCTAGTCTGCCATCTTCATCCTCCTTGTTCCATATAAACCAACAAAAACAATATGCTCCTCATTTACTTTACCTCTTATCCACCAAAACTCCAATAATCATCAACTTCACCTAAACTCAATACCTCAATAATACGTCGATACATATAAACCTCAGCACCAATATCATTTCACTTCCATAACAACTCTTTCCTCTAGTCAGTCTCCTCGAACAAGTACAGACAAAATCCTAGTGCAACTTCAATTCATCATCCCATACAATCCGAAGACACAGTGTCCACACACAACCTCTGTGTAATCCATCTGACCCAAATTTTCTACTCATTATAAATTATAAGATACATTTTGGTTCCTTGTCCATCATTAAATAAAAGAAATGCATACATGACCTCTAACAGACTTCAGTTCGATTAAAAAAAGTACGATTACGGAGTGTGAATGATCATCATATTTCACAGTGTGTACACCACTTCAAGAATCATAGCAGAAGCAAACATGTGGAGTATTTTTTGTGTCAATTGTCACTTCCTATTTCAATTGCTCACGAAAATGCAGTGTAATACTGTCAATGGTCTAAACCTAGTTTTGGTCTGTCATGTCGTTAGCTTCCTTCCTATTAGCATAAATTTATACAGCTTCCATAAAACCTCAGCTCATGTGACTTCTATGACTTTCTTTTACTAATGTCGTTCGTCGAATTATAGCAGTTCATTTTCCTATCTTAAAAATATAAGGCACTGAGCGTAAGCAAAACAAGCAATAGCGAGTAAATATACCAGTAGAGAACAGAATGTCAACAAGTGGATGCAGCACAATCCCTACAACGAGGCTCTGCCAAGCGAACAATCTATAATTAATACCACAGTGTAACCTAAACTCTATATTTGTACACAGTATATCAGCATTTCTATATACTAGATTGAAGAGTAGTTATGACAACAAAACAGAAATGTGTAAATATGCAATCCATACGCACAGCAGCAAACATGCCTTACACAATAAACAGGTCATTAGCATCACATCGACATAAGCAAATAAATGTTCATATGTAATCTTAATAAGTACACATGAAGGCGCAAGCAGATAAATCACAAAGTATAACTTACATATCTAACCACATCAGCACAATTAATCAGGTGACAATTATAATTCAAATAAATAAGCACAGCAGGCACATAATAGAAAAATATGACATCAGTGAAAAAGCATAGCAGCCAAGCGATGCATAATATATACAAATAACAACCCTGTTCATTAATTAATCATTGTCAAAATCAGTTAATATGCGTAAGCACGTCGCTTCACTAGTAAATTCATAGAACATGAAATTAGCACAAAGTATGAATCACGTAATCGCAAGCAGCAAATAACGTCTGAAGTACGTACCTAAGTGGAATTATGTTACCTGAAAAATAAACTCAATTAACCGTTACCTTTTTTTGTTTATTACTTTCTTCTTCGAAATGACATTCTTCCTGAAAATTTTCTCCAAAGCAAGTCGTCTTAACGTCGGACACGCACCGAATTTACCTGAAGGTCTTAAATATTTTATACAACCGTATCCTGAAAAATACTGAACGTTAATAACATAATTTATGAAGTCATCATAGCTTTATACAGAATTTATTCGGAGAAATTAGACTGTGTATTTGTTTACGCCTGTCAGTGCATTCGCACTGAGCGCTCGATCAGCTGTAGGCGCGTGACGTAGAAAGTGATTGTTTGCGGTTAACGACTGCCTTGTGCGGCGCGCCGACTTGACTGTTGCTTTGAGTATGTGCCGCCGCCAAAACACAGCGCGGTATCCTTGTACTCTCTTCGTGTTTACATGTAGCTGTTGGTTTCTCAAAAGTATGTCATTCCACAAAAAATTTTACGTTGGATATATGATGTATTCCCTTAGAGCGCCGAGATTTAAGAGTTTCTACTTCAACAGTGTTATCATGAATAATTTTGCGAACTCTATACGGACCGTTATAAAGCAGAAAAAATTTGCGACATAAGCCTTTTCCTTTATGAGATAAACGGTGGGACTTAATTAACACCTTCTGGCCAACTGACAAGATTTTTAAACGACCAGGACGCTTAGCTGATTTCTCTCTTCTAGCAGCCGCCGATGCAATATTTTGTAGAGCCAGGTTGACAACTTCTGAATGCCACAGTTTCCGTGAAGGCGGAAAAGGAACGATTTCAGAAATGCGATTTGTTGGTACTTTATTTTTTAATATCAGTATAGGCGGTAAAGAAGTTGAATCATTAGGAAGTTCATTCAGAATGTTTTGAAAAATATGAAGATACTGATCCCAAGTTCTGTGATTCTGATGACAATAAAGACGGCACAATTTATTGATTTCCTTCATCCATCTCTCTGAAGCATTAGATTGAGGGTGAAAAAGTGAAATGAAAATTGGTTTAATCTTCCGACGCCGTAGAGTACGAAGCCAAATTTTAGAGCGAAACTGTGATCCATTATCTGATATAACCTTATCAACATGACCAACTTCTTTAAGAAAATGTTTGATGAAAGCGTTAGATACTGAACGAGCTGTTGCTTTGCGTAAAGGTGTAAAACACACATATTTTGATGTCAACTCCACTGCTACGAAAATGTACGCAAAACCATTAGTAGAACGAACCACTGGACCGAACAAATCGACTGCAGCCATCTCCTTTAATTTCGCTGGAATGATAGGAAACAACGGTGCTCTGTGAGAAACTGTTGGCGGCTTAGCCTTTTGACATAATTTGCATTTGGCAAGAACAGATCGAATACGTTTTTCCATATTACTGAAGTAACAATTTCCTCGTAATTTATGAAACCATTTTCTGGGACCCAAATGTGCATAAATGAAATGTGTAAACGAGGTGTGGCCAAATCATCCAATCTAACAAAGCGTCTAAGAAAATTACAGACACCAAGGAAAATACGAACATCACGTTTTGTGGTAGGAACAGCATAATTACGAATAGCGTCTAATTTTTCTGGATCAGGAAGAATACCTTCTGTAGAAATAATGTGACCGAGAAATTTCACCTGAGAACGACCAAATTCAGATTTTTCCAAGTTCACTGTAATGCCAACTCTTGCAAAATTACGTAATAATGAATCCAAAATTTTGTTATGCTCACTCCAAGAACGTTTAGCAATAAGAATATCGTCAACATATGAAGTAATATTGTCACGAAGATAAACAGGTAAAATTTCATTTAAGCTACGAATGAATGCTGCAGAAAATATAGTAAATCCAAACGGTAATTTCCAAAGTCACTTTTGGGTAAAACAGTTATTCTTTACCTACTGTCTAGATAGATGGATAGTAGAAGAATTGTTTTTATAGATGCAAAGAATAGTGAAAGAGTAGGCAGCGGTGCAGAAAACTAAAAGGGAAATAGCACCACTACAGCTCGGGGCCCTATGATCGCTACGGCACATATTCACTTAGAGTAGTGAATCCCCTGAGGACTTTAATAGCTGCACATAAATTTCAGTTTGTGACTTAGTGGCAAATTTGGTGGAAGTGCGCACGTAAATCGATCCAACCATGAACATGGATGTATGTCATTTTTAGAATTGCGGAAGATCTTAAATTTCCGAACAGTCAAAAAGTGTTTATAGTCAAAGTTTTCGCCTCGTGGCGACAAAGACCTACCGCGTCTGTCCCAGTTTGAATGTCGATTATTGTCAAGTTCGCGCGCCTGGCGCTCTCTTGTTGCGTCCCGTAAATGAAACAAATTATCTTCTTCAAAGCCCTCTGCTATCTGTGATTCTAAATTTCTTCTGCTGTCTTTTCCTACGATTTCACCTTCGATTTGTTTGACTTGCTTTCGTAATGCCTCTACTTCCCTTTTAACGCGTTCATTAAACTTTCCCTGATTTTCAACATGCTTATTTATGTTCTGGTACTCTTCGGTTTCTGCAAATGGTAATGGAGCTGTATCATCTGAATCTCTATCCCCATTTAAACTAAGATTTGTCAATTTATCTGAAATCTCCTCAACTCTTTCCGATAAGTCACCTAATTGCTCTTTCTGTTTATTTACGTCTTCCGTAAGTGTCGCGACTCGGGTTTCAGTGTTGACACATTTGGTGGTTAACTGTTCATATTGTTGTGTTAGGTTATTTAATCTGTCATTTGGTACGGATTCCTCGATTCTCTCAAATATCTCTTCCTTATCGTGTGCACATTGTAAATTTAGCTCTGAAAATTTTTGTACTATCACGCGATCTCTTTCTTCCTGTTCTCTATCCTGTTCCCTTTGTCTAATCTCTACTGCAATTAATCTATTATTGTGAGAATTCAAAATCGGTTGTACTTCCTCTCTAATTTCTTTCTTTAATTCATCTTTCATGTTTTTGAAACATGTCCCTATTCGTGAATCTAACCGTGTTTCCATTGTTCCCATATCAGTTTTTTTAATTCAGATCCCAAAGTTCCCATCTCTGTTTTAATTGTTCCTATCTCTGTTTTAAATTCAGATCGAAACTGCTCCATTGTTCCCATTTGTGTTTTAAATTCAGATCGAAACTGCTCCATTGTTCCCATTTGTGTTTTAAATTCAGATCGAAAATTTAATATTGCACTCATCAACTGCTCCGTATTAAATGGTTCAAAATTCTTTTCGCCCCTAACATTTCCCGCAAAACTAACTTCCTTCTGCATAGCCATAAAGCTATCTGTGTTCGATACAATTCCAGAATCTTCTGCCGTTAATCTCGGATTCTGTGAATTTTCTGATTGAGAAAAATTTTGAAGTGGTTCCGGACTATTTTCCCGACTTATTACATTGTTTTCAACTCCATTATTCATGATACTGTTTTCCTCTGTTGGCGAGTTCGCCATGTTAACAATTTCGTCATTCTCACTATCCATCATTTTTGCCTTTATCATCGATCGCGTAATCATTTACAAAACATACAAAACTCGTCACTATATGAAAATTACACACAATGACACTTTATCTCCAACAATACCATTCACACGAAATGTTTCCCTCAAACACGATTAATCGAACAATTGAAATAATTGCACTAAATTGTCAAACGCGTATACAAGACAACAAAATTAAATTCTGAAAAAAAATACCATTATAAGAATGACAATTACCAAATCTACACATGCAAAACAGACTATAATTACTAAACTACAAATTGCTACAACAATCCTACTGTCTACTATTTCTACAATCAGAAGATTCCAAGGGACGATCCGAAGCAGCGGTCGCCACGTGCATGGGGGCTTAATTAAATGTAATGAAAATGATTTTGATTTCTTGCTTTAACAGCTGTCTGTCCGGTTACGAAGTCTCGTAACGGTTGGCCCTGACTGTTATTATTACGCTATCTGACTGCTTAGAACAACAACAAGGAATGAAATGGAAATTTTCATTAACACAATTAATTAATTAAGTCCCCAGCAACTATAAAACCAACGCAACAACAAGCACAAGAGTAACTGTTTTGTGTGTGGGAGTGTGACTCAACGTACGCATCTGGCACGGTTCTTCTTCAACAACACAAGAATTTTTAAATAACATTTATACTGAATTAATTAAAGGAAATAAAAATACCATAATTACTCAAGAGAACCACAATTACACTCTAATCCAAGAACACAAGCCAGATGCTTTGTTGACTGAACCTGTAATGACGCATTATTTAAAACATGGAAATAATGAAAAATAAATCAAGTTTCGTTACCTTCATATATTGATGACAAGCACTCAAATTATTACAATATATCTCCACACCGACTCGCTATTACAACATCTCAACAAGAATTTTTCAGTATCACATCTCAGCAAGCACTCCCTACTAGCACATCTGAACACCAACTGACTACTACCAGTCCTGGACAAGCACTGACTTCTAGCACATCTCAATAATGACTGCCCGTGGAGGCGGCGGAACAATGCTCTCTAGCGATCTCTGGCGCTGTGGCTCAGTGTAGCCACCTTTCAATGTGATGTGCCGAGCCATGAGATTTGCGGCTATTTCATCCACCATCACACGGCGATTTTCCACCATTGTGGCTCGAACTGCTGCAGTAGCCTATGGTGTCACAACTCTGTGTGCCTGAGCCTGAGCCGTGAGCTGTGAGTCTGTCACAGTAGTCACGCCAACCCCGAACTTCCTACTCTACTCATACTCTTTCTGCAGTGATAGACATGCACCAGTATACCGGACCTTCATTCGCAGATGGATTTCAATAGGTTTCGCTCGTTCAGTGCTCAGAAGATGTATGGCAGAACGCTGTTCTTTCTTGGTGTGCGAGGTGCCGCAGCTAGCAATGTATTTAACATTAAATTCTTCTAGAATCTTCATACGGAAATGATGCTCTAAGCCCCCTCCCCCCTTTTTTTAACTCCGACTTTTGCTGTTGCACATGGATTAAGAAGAAACGCGAACTGACTGTAATCGACCCTGCAAGTGGAGTAGAAAAGAGTTTGACATCTGCAACAATTTAATTTCATAGAAATTAATATTATAAAGGAAAGTTTCATTAACGTAGTGAGAAATGAAAGGGTTGCTTTACCGATCCACAGAATGAAAGTTCTGTCCAAAATAACAATTTGATTTATTATGACTAAACTCAAAATAATAGACAAAACACATAAACATTTACAATACGCACGACTGCTACGGTCGCAGGTCCGAATCCTGCCTCGGGCATGGATGTGTGTGATGTGCTTAGGTTAGTTAGGTTTGCGTAGTTCTAAGTCTAGGGGACTGATGACCTCAGACGTTAAGTCCCACAGTGCTTATAGCCTTTTGAACCATTTACAATACGTCAAATTGGATACTCAAATAAATTCTGTGAAGGTTAAGTTGTCCATAAACTAGATTGTGACATTTATGACCAAGTGGTATGTGGAGCCAATTCCGTACAACTCAAACCTTAAGAGAAACACCCAGCCAACCCAGCATTAATTGCTACTACAGTACTGAGTACACCCAAGACAGAACCACGCTAGAAAAGACGGGAACAGGCGCGCTCTGGTGAGCTCTGATTGTCACATAGCAAAATTCCCTAATTTGCCGGTGCTGCGGACATACATTACCAAGCTGTCTTCTTAACTGTAAGGACACGATCTGGCGTACCGGAGGCGATGGCTGGTTGCTTCGACGTCCCGTCGTGTTGATGATAATGTCGCGAGTATAGCCCGAAACAAATTATCCTGGTCTGGTTGTTCCAGACTAAAGACTTCCTATCAATACAAATGCGCCTCTGAGGGAGACGAAGGAGGTTCGCTATATAAGCACTGACGGTACAGTGACTGATTTTAACAACAGAAGTCACACAGTAACTCCGATACAGTCAACTTTAGCCAAAACTGCTCAAGACAGTCAACATGGGCTACTTGTATCCTGACGCTCAATTGCCAACTGTACTCGGAAAGTTACGTTGAAGTCGAAACTTCAGCAACTTTGTCAAACAATTACAATTAAATGAAAGTATATTTGACAGCCAACGGAAGGCAGGCTGTCCAGAGCAGCGAGAGCTCAGTCTTGTAACCTATTCCGACCGAAAGGCGAGAGCCGAACACAGAACATTCCCATCCCCACGACAGTGGCCGTGGTTAAACGTTCCAATCAGCAACTCGAAAACTGGCGGAACATTCCACTCTATTGCCGACGCAATACTATTCCACCAATGGAGATACTTGGCGCCAATTTCTGCGCCGATTTTGCTACGTCACGGAGCTATCCCACGAGCAAGCCAATCACAGTTATGATTTTGCGGAAAACGCGGGAATTTCAGAAATGGTTCAAATGGCTCTGAGCACTATGGGACTTAACTGCTGAGGTCATCAGTCCCCTAGAACTTAGAAACCTAACTAACCTAAGGACAACACACACATCCATGCACGAGGCAGGATTCGAACCTGCGACCGTAGCGGTCGCGTGGTTCCAGACTGTAGCGCCTAGAACCGCTCGGCCACCACGGCCGGCCGCAGGAATTTGCCCGCCAAGACTGCTTGGGAACACAAGTCATTCCTGCACCTCGCTGGTAGCCTGTCAGAAAGTGTTTTCACTAAGTTTCTGCAAAGTAACGAAATCTCTAGCCCCAGCCACACTTTCAGGCCCCTGTGGGCGTGTCGCCCCCGGTCTTATGACAATGTTGGCGTCTGGACAGCATCCACTCGACTCCCTCACACTCGTCGGCATAACCCTTTCAAGAGCAGCAGAACCCGCCTGTCACTGGACCACCCAGGTGACGAGAGACGCTGCGTGAGAAGTCTGCATGTGAAGCAATAGCAACTTTTCACTACATGCAATTAGAGAGGAAAATATTCATATCTTCTGTGTTCTCAATACTAGCCTTATAATGACAATACTCGGTCATATTTCGCCAAATCGAATTACTCAAAGTAAGATATAAATATGGGAGGGGACAAGTCACTGTGTGCATCTTAAAAGACATGCGACCTCTCAGGTGCACGTCGCAATAGGCGTTTTGAACTGGCTCTGAACTGGTGTCGTGGCCGCGTTTCGCTTGCCTGTAGTATGTTGCCACCTGTAGGGCCTTCCTTACGCCACTGGTAGCAGTAGTGCCGAGCTGCAGAGCAATGGTGCGAAACGTAGTTTTTTAATTATATTTTTAAAGTTTCCGTTTGACTCCACCTCGTACACCCCAAGATTGTCGTTAACATTCAGTCTTTGTAAGGATCTCGCACTATTTGCAGCGTCGTTGGCGCGCATGTAGCTGTTTCGGTAGCGCGTGGCAGGAACATCTTCAGGAGAAAGCTCGCGGCGACGACCGCGCCGAGGCGTAGGTGGGGTGAGCCCCGTGTGGAAGTGACAGGCCGGGCGTGGGCGCGCTCGCCGCAGTAAAACTAACAGGAGACGACCTGTCCCGCCGTTGTGCCCCCAGCGCCGCCTCCGCCGTCGGCAAACTTGGGCGGCGGGTAGGTAAGTCCTCAGGTGAGCAGCAGCAGCAGCAGACGTGTGGAGGGGGGCGGGGGCTGGAACGGCTCAGCGGCGCCAACTTGCCCCCGGGTGGCGTGGCGCGGTGTCGTGTGGAGTACCGTAACGTCATGCAGCTGCTCGTATCGGAGGCGGAGTAAACAGGCACGCGAGGCGGAGAACAAAACACTTCGTGTAAGAAAGTAAAATCTCTGTACTTCAGACATCGCGGCGAGGGAAACTGACACACTTGATCCGATCTACGAGGGTCACGCCAAAAGAAATGCACACTATTTTTTTAAAAATCCGTCTTTTATTCTACATGTTTGAAAGTTTTACAGGGTGTAGATACATCCTTTAGGAACAATATTTTCCTGTCTCCACATAATTTCCATCCCTCTCAACTGCCTTACGCCATCTTGGAACCAGCGCCTGCATACTCGCACGGTAAAATTCTGGACCAACCTGTTGGAGCCACTGTTTGGCAGCGTGCACAAGGGAGTCATCATCTTAAAACTTTGTTCCACGAAGAGAGTCTTTCAGTTTCCCAAAGAGATGATAGTCACATGGAGCCAGGTCAGGACTGTAAGGTGGGTGTTTCAGTGCTGTCCATCATAGTTTTGTGATCGCTTCCATGGTTTTTTGACTGACATGTGGCCGTGCATTGTCGTGCAACAGCAAAACATCCTGCATTTGCCGATGTGGTCGAACACGACTCAGTCGAGCTTTAAGTTTCTTCAACGTCGTCACATATGCATCAGAATTTATGGTGGTTCCACTTGGCATGATGTCCACAAGCAGGAGTCCTCCGGAATCGAAAAACACCGTAACAATAACTTTTCCAGCAGAAAGTGTGGTTTTGATTTTTTTTTTCCTTGGGTGAATTTGCATGATGCCACTCCATTGATTGCCTCTTCGTCTCTGGTGAAAAATGATGGAGCCATGTTTCATCACCTGTCACAATTCTTCCAAGAAATTCATCTCCACCATTCTCGTACTGTTCCAAAAGTTCGCTGCATACCGTTTTTCTTGTTTCTTTGTGAGCCACTGTCAACATCCTGGGAACCCACCTGGAACAAACCTTTTTTAACGCTAACACTTTCAGTATTCTGCAAACACTTCCTTCCCCTATCCCAACGTAGTGTGACAATTCGTTCACTGTGATGCGTCTGTTAGCAGTCACCAATTCGTTAACTCTCTGCACATTGTCTGGAGTGTGTGCAGTTCGAGGCCTGCCGCTGCGAGGACAATCCTCAATATTGCCAAGCCGCTTTCATCACGTAACCTGCTTGCCCACCGACTAACTGTACTGCGATCGACAGTAGCATCTCCACACATCTTTTTCAACCTCTTGTGGATGTTTCCCACTGTCTCGTTTTCACAACACAGGAATTCTATGTCAGCTCGTTGCTTCTGACGAAGGTCAAGTCTAGCAGCCATCTTGAAGACATGCTGTGACGGTGCCACTCACGGGAACAGGTTAAACTAAGTTTGAAAACAAGCGGGAAGGATGAATCTACACACTGTAAAACTTTCACACATGCACAATGAAAACTGTATTTTTACAAAAATAGTGTGCATTTCTTTTGGAGTGACCCTCATATTACTGGGAACTTGGTGGATAATAATGCCTGTTCTCGGTAATGCAGTGAGTGTATTTTTTTTCCGTAGCACTATGGAAGTCATTCCCTGATGTCTTAACATCTTATTCGTTCCTATCATACAATTCCTTCTCCTTATCAGTGTTTTCCATATTTTCCTTTCCTCTTCGATTCTGTGCAGCGCCTCCTCATTTTTTATCTTATCATTCCACCTAATTTTCAACATTCTTCCGAAGCACCACATCTCAAATGATTCCGTCCGTCATTGGTTGTTTTACTGCCTAGGTAGCAGATTTCCTGTACTTCATCTACTTCGTGACCATCAATCCTGACGTTAAGTTCCTCGCCTGTTCTCATTTCTGCTACTCCTCATTACTCTTGTTTTTCTTCGATTTACTCTCAATCCATATTCTGTACTCAGAGACCGTTCATTTCATTCAGCAGATCGTGTGATTCTTCTTCACTTTCACTCAGGATGGCAATGTCATCAGCGAATCGCATAATTGATATCCTTTCATCCTGCATCTTAATCCCACTCCTGAACCTTTCTTTTACTTTCATCATTGCTCCTTCGATGTACAGATTGAACAGTAGGGGCGCAAGATTCCCTCTCTTACATCCTTTTTAATCCGAGCACTTCGTTCTTTGTCCTCTGGTCTTATTATTCCGCCTTGGCTCTTATAGATATTGCGTATTACTCGTCTCTCCCTATAGCATACCCCTATTTTCCTCAGAATTTCGACCATTTTGCACCATTTTACATTCTCGAATTCTTTTCCATGTCGACAGATCCTATGAACGTACCTTGATTTTTCTTTAGTCTTGCTTCCATCACCAACAGCAACTTCAGAATTGCCTCTCTGGTGCCTTTACCTTTCCTAAAGACAAACTGATCGTCATATAACACATCCTCAGTTTTCTGTTTCATTCTTCTGTGTATTATTCTTGTCAGCAACTTGGCCGTGAGGTGTTAAGCTGATTGTGCGATAATTCTCGCACTTGTCAGCCATTACAATCTTCGGGATTGTGTGGATGATATTTTTCCGAAAGTCAGATAGTATGCCGCCCGACTCGAACATTCCCCACACAAACGTGAATAGTCGCTTTGTGGCCACTTGCCCCATTGATTTTAGAAATTGAGTGGATATAGTTTCCAAAGGTTTGAAGACAAAAATGAAGTCTCGTGTGAAGTCTTGGCAGTATTAGAATTGATATCTTTGGTGATAACGATTGCGATGATTTGCTGATTATGGCGTTAAACAGCAAGGCCATCAGCGCCCTTGCTTGTATTAACGACAGAGGAGTATGGTAAAAATCAATTAAAAATAACAATTAATCGAAAAACAAAGTTGTATCCACACCCAAGAACTGACAACATGACCTTGATAGGGTGAGCATCATAAAAGGCCATCACTGAATGTCAGAGAAAACACAGCACGTGTACTAAATAAATGCAAGCACAAACTGCCAGTAAAGATAGAGTTAAAAAGGATACAGATGACTGTGGTTGGGTGGCTTCTTACAAGGAAACCTCCCCATCGCACCCCCCTCAGATTTAGTTCTAAGTTGGCCGGCCGAAGTGGCCGTGCGGTTAAAGGCGCTGCAGTCTGGAACCGCAAGACCGCTACGGTCGCAGGTTCGAATCCTGCCTCGGGCATGGCTGTTTGTGATGTCCTTAGGTTAGTTAGGTTTAACTAGTTCTAAGTTCTAGGGGACTAATGACCTCAGCAGTTGAGTCCCATAGTGCTCAGAGCCATTTAGTTCTAAGTTGGCACAGTGGATAGGCCTTGAAAAACTGAACACAGGAAGAAGTTGTGTGGAACTATGAAAAAAATAAGTAATATGTACAAACTTAGTAATCCATGCGAAGATAGGCAACATCAAGGACAATGGGAGTTTAGGAGCGCCGTGGTCCCCTGGTTAGCGTGAGCAGCTGCGGAACGAGAGGTCCTATGTTCAAGTCTTCCCTCGAGTGAAAAGTTTAATTTTTTATTTTCAGTTTATGTGACAAACTCTTATGTTTTCATCACTTTTTTGGGAGTGATTATCACACACGATTGATTATCCACAAGAAAACCTAAATCGGGCAAGGTAGAAGAATCTTTTTGCCTATTCGCTAAGTGTACAAGTTAGGTGGGTCGACAACATATTCCTGTCATGTGACGCACATGCCGTCACCAGTGCGTTTAGAACATATCAGACGTGTTTTCCTGTGGAGGAATCAGTTGACCTATGACCTTGTGATCAAATGTTTTCGGTTCCCATTGGAGAGGCACGTCCTTTCGTCTACTAATCGCACGGTTTTGCGGTGCGGTCGCAAACACAGACACAAAACTTATTACAGTGAACAGGGACGTCATTGAACGAACGGACAGATCATAACTTTGCGAAAATAAAGAAAGTAAAATTTTTAGTCGAGGTAAAACTTGAACCAAGGACCTCTCGTTCCGCAGCTACTCACGCTAACCGCTAACCACGGGACCACGGCGCTCCTGAGTTCACGTTGTCCTTGATGTTGCCTATCTTGTGCATGGACTACTCAGTTTGTATATTTTGCTTATTTTTTTCATAGTTCCACAAAACTTCTTCCTGTTTTCTCGATTGATCTGTGTTCAGTTTTTCAAGGCCTATCCACTGTGCCAACTTAAAACTAAATCTGAGGGGGGTGCTATGGGGAGGTTCCCCTGTTAGAAATAATCTTTGGCGTAGCCACTACTTAGAACACGAAACACACTCGCCTCAGAATCAGTTAAAATAAAATGCTTGCCCTAAGGGACACCGAAATCTGTTCTCAACTCATAATGTAAAACACACTCAATTAAAATGCGCTTGTACGTCGAATCGACAGCTGTTCTTCACATCTGTGACACATTGGGGGCTCCTTGCGACCTATGAAAAAGCCATGTGTCAGTTGGGAATGTCCTACTCTAAGCTTTATAAGGGCTACCAATTCAGCTCGTCGTGCTCGAAGGACACAAGTCACGGTCGCACTGAAAGTTTCACTGAACGCAGCTTATTATTCCTTCTTCCCATCAACACATGGTCTTCTGGGTCATGTATGTGGTAACAGCGCAGGAGGTAGAACAGATATCCGTTGGCTGCCTCCAAACAGTTTAAGGCAATAGTAATTTAGTTTCATGATTTTACATCCGTGTAAAATGTTGTTACTGTGGTTCTCTACGACAGAGTGAAAGTAACAATATATAAATAACAATATATAAATATGAATGACAAATATTAGCGATAAAATTTTATCCACCCGTTGTTGGCTTTTATCAATTAGCCCATCCTCGCGGCAGCAGGCACTGTTGGTTGAGCCAACTAATAAAATTACTGGTAATGTGGTCAATCCAACTTCGACGTGCCTCGCTACGCCTCCATTTTTTGGAAAAAAAACAAGGCAAATCATGGTCTAAGATCGTTATATAGCATCCATTTCGAACGAAATGAAATCAACTGATCAACAAAAATGCATATAAATTGTACTAGTAGGATTAGGTCCCCAACCTAATAGTTCTCGACAAACCGTTCAGCTAGGGATTTAGATCGTCTGCTATCATTTACTTGGGGTTATACGGCGTCGATAATTGGTTATGTACAAATTTTGGTATCATTAGTTCCATTACCTACGTAAACTACATGTTTAACGTTTTACAAGAAGTATTAGCGAAAAGGAGAAGGGAAGTTCCTATAAAGATAAATTCGGAGACCAATATCCGTTGATATACGAGCCAATCGACGCTCTCATTCCGACCTGTCTGTTACTTAGGACACACTACCACAATATTGCATGTGGTTAATACTCATCCTGACACATTCTCCCTGTCTTTCTTCGCAGTGAACCATGCACTACTTGGAATACGTATGCCTCCATTAAGACAGCGTCATATGTATTGTCGATTGGTCGGGGATAGACAAATGACTTTCAATGTCCAAACTGTCAGCAATCCAAAAGATTCAGGTGTGTTGAACAGGGAGGCCACATTACCGCACCTCCTCGACCAATCCATCGTGCATGAAATGCTACTTTGACGTACTGCCACACAATCTGTAGAAAATAGAGTGGTACCCCAACATTCTAAGGAAACGGAATACTAAATTGTCACAATAAGCACGTGTGCGCGGATGCAAAACGTTGAGCAGTGATGTAGGTGAGGCATCAGGATAGCTCTGGTATCAACATATCGCAGGAATTGCCGTTGACTCACTGACAGTCATACACTTAACCGAACGAGTCAGTGCTGTATATCATCACCCATTTCTGCGCGATGAATTACTAGAGCTATTGGACAACGTTGCCCTTGCGGCAAACAACGACTTTGCTAGGTTTTACTGTTTTATAGTGTCTGTACTTTACAGTGTACTACGCAATGTCCACCAGACATGTGCGTACTTCTGAAGGAGCAGTCACTGCAGACGATCTACTGTTACCTGAAATTGAAAATCTCAGAATACATCTTCCTTTCCCATCTGCGAGTACGTATTTTCCAACGACTCTGATTTATGTATTTCGTGACAATGCTTCCTTTCCTACGGATCGTTCCACAGTAACTCACCGCAACCTTTCATCAGCGGTGGATTAGTCGACGAGATCCGGCAGCGTGGTTTCCCCATTCACCAGTCCTGAATCTGTTGGATTTACGCCTCTGAGGGTATTTTAAAGACATTGATGTATGCCCAACCCATCGACGATGTTCAGACTTTACGGTAGCGTTTGGTCAATGAATGTGAGGCAGTCCGAATGGACCCAGAAGCGTTTGAAAGTCCAAGTCATTCAACAGGATCATCTAAAAGAAGAACACCATAGACCAAACAATATTCAAAACGATATGAATGTCGTAAAAATCAGTAAGGACAGACTCCTCCTCCCTTTCCAAGAAAATTTCCACACACAAAAAGCATTAACAGAAAATAAACAGTTGCTCAACGACCAGATAAGTATTGGAAACCAGACTCTATATAGAATAATTGATGAAATCACATGAAAAAAGAGCCTTTTCTGTCCTTCACCCCCTCCTACTCTCCCACAACATCTCCCACCCTCCACTCACAGTTTCATTTCGCCTCTCGCTCCTCACCTTCTCCTCTAACCCACACTCTATCACACTGCTATGTGCACTCATCATGGTCTCTCCTTCCAAAAAGAAAAAAAAAATCTCCATCGCTGTTCCTTCTCTAATCTTGCACAGTAGATAAATACACAGACACATACTTAAATAGTACTGCACATATGCAGTATTCTAATGTAAAAAAAATATTTGTAGGTCAAAGACAAAGTCGTAGAAATGTTATGTTGCCAACACTACAAAACACAAACATCAACACATACTTGAAGTACGAAAACAAACAGAATACAATGGCGTGCATAAAAGCGTGTTGTGAGAAATGCATAGTGCTGCAGAACATCTAAGAAGTACACGAAAATTGTCAGTGTCTAACTCAGAAAAACAACGATGTGCTAGCATACGGCATTTCCCTATGTAAGCGAGAAAGCAGCTGAAAAATCACCGTAAGTACAAACCAACTGTTTTTCGATCTAAAAAGCAAATCAAAATGTAAATAAACTTAGTTACAGACCACTGATGATGCTTTACCTCAATAAAGAGAAACGCGTCTGCTGAAAAAATCACGCGTTTTCGTAGTTGCAACGACGGATCACAAATACCCTCATGAAACGGAATAGTGCATTTAAATCATGTCTTTGATTCGAGCAGATAATTTCTTCCAAGTCAGCTGCTGCCCAGGTGAAGTGATCGCTGTCTCAAAACTCTATGGACACCAGTCATTGAATGCTGGCCCCTATTTTGACTGGACCAGAGGTGGGAATCTTCCTACATGTCGGTCAGGGGGCCTGAAGATGGCGTAATGTATCGCCGAAACTGGTAGTCCAGTAAAATAACAATCTGGAAATTTAGACACCAGAAAGATTTTGATTTGATATTATGTCAAAAAATAGTGCAAGATGTACAAATCATGATGCCATGGTATATTTTTTTCTGGGCAATGAAGTTTTTGTGTGCAAAATAATGAACAAACTTACTTTCGGAATGTCTCTCATAATTATTTTATAAACTCTGTAGAAATTTTACACTTTGATGCATCTGGTACCGCTCCCAGTTTGGCGTCCCAAGCAGCCGCCTGTGTCGTTTGGTCCTCAAACTGTTCCTGGATTCACTCAGGCTTTCGTCCATCCTGCCGGGTGCTTTCAATTTTGTGGCGCATGCTGCGATCACGTGAACAGCACGCAGGCATTGACAGCAACAAAACAGGCAATATTCACGCGATTGTCAGATGCAGTACTCTCCTGGACAGTTCCTTTCCTTTGCGATACTTTCATCGAAGGGGAACTGCATTTAGATGCGAATTTATACACTCAAGCTCATAAATTAAGGATAATGCTGATACATGGTGAAACAACGCTCTGGCGGGTGGTTTGCGGATATAAATCACCTCGGGGCATTTGACCTGTGGTCGTCTCAAGGTGGCGCTGGCACCAGTCCACATACGCAGAGGTGTGTTGGTGCATTTCAGAATAAGGTGCAGCGAGTAAGTGTGCAGACATTTTTAGACGTGCTAATGGTGACTGTGGGTTGAAAATGGCTGAAAGAACACATATTGATGACGTTATGAGGAGTAGAATATTAGGGCGACTGGAGGCTGGTCAAACACAGCAGGTCGTAGCGTTGGCCCTCCGTGTGCCACAAAGTGTTGTCTCAAGATTGTGGCAACGATTCCAGCAGACAGGAAACGTGTCCAGGCGCTACAGTACGGGACGTTCACGGTGTACAACACCACAAGAAGACTGATATCTCACCATCAGTGCCTGTAGATGGCCACGGAGTAGTGCAGGTAGCCTTGCTCGGGACCTTATCAGCCACTGGAACAATTGTCTCCAGACACACAGTCTACAGACGACTGAACAGACGTGATTTATTCGCCCGAAGACCTGCAAGGTGCATTCCACTGAAGAGCCCATAAAGCCTGATCTCAAGAACACAGTACATGATCATTGGAAAAGTGGTCTCAGGTTTTGTTCACAGTATATTCCAGGTATAGTATGAACAGTGATTCTCGCTGGGTTTTCGTCTGGCGTAAACAAGGAACCAGATATCAACCCCTTAATGTCCTTTAAAGGGATCTGTATGGAGGTCGTTGTTTGATGGTGTGTGGTGGGACTATGATTGGTGCACGTACATCCCTGCATGTCTTTGGCAGAGGAACTATAACAGGTCAGGTGTATCGGGACGTCATTTTGCACCAGTATGTCCGCCTTTTCAGGGATGCAGTGGGTCCCACCTTCCTCCTGATGGATGATAACGCACGGCCCCACCGAGCTACCATCGTGGAGGAGTACCTTGAAACAGAAGATATCAGGCGAATCGAGTGGCCTGCCTGTTCTCCAGACGTAAACCCCATGGAACACGTCTGGGATGGTCGACGTATCGCTGCATGCCTTCAAACCACTAGGACACTTCAGGAGCTCCGACAGGCACTGGTGCAAGAATAGGAGGCTATAACCCAGCAGCTGATCGACCACTTGATCCAGAGTATGCCAACCCATTGTGCGGGCTGTGTACGTGTGAATGGTGATCATATCCCATATTGATGTCGGGGTACATGAGCAAGAAACATTGGCGTTTTGTAGCACATTTGTTTCGGGACGGCTTTCTCAACTTATCACCAATGCCGTGGACTTACAGATCTGTATCGTGTGTTCCCTATGTGCCTGTGCTATTTGCGCCAGCTTTGTGTAGTGCCACGTTGTGCGGCACCACATTATGCAATTATCCTTAATTTATGAGCATGAGTGTATAATCACTTACACTTAAAGAATTTTTATGATATATGCACTAATAAAAATGGGGTGACATCTGAGGTCTCCGTGGATATGGTCACCCAACAAGAAGTTCAATTTAGTCGCATTGCGTCACAGTTTATACCGCAGTCAGGGCGGACTCACTGAGCAGCCATGCAGTTGCTGCCGAGAGGATCAGACAGCGTAAATCCCGTGCCAATTGCGGATATTAGTTGTCAGCATGAGTGAAACACGCTGCAAGTTATTATTTACTGAGTCTAATTATGGCTTTGTATACTTATTTAATTATTTCCATGTACTATCATCCCTCCCCAGTAAGATCTGCTAATGCTAACACAGTCAGCTTGTATTGCAGCAACACAGGCTCAGGCCAGGAGTCGGTGTCGAAACACGCTGGTTCAGCTTCACGCTCTCCTAATGGCTCCTCAACCACAGCCTGGGTGCTGGGAGCAGTAACCTGCATTTGAGACAACAGCGCTTGGAAGACCGCGAACGTGTCCTGAGCAACGCAAGACGATCCGTGTCCTGTATGAAAGCTAGCAGTTCGTGCATGCTGGGATCGTACAGGTGAGCTCCGAGTCGGTGTCCACTGCGTGTTTGCTTCCTCTACGAGGCTACCAACATTCTTACTGATCCCGACGCCAACGGGAACACCAGTCCAGCGGTACAGCTGCAGCTTAGATTGCCTAGGGGACGAAATTAAGGTTTTCTCGGCTCTGCTCCACTGGGATTGCAACTCAATGATTTACAGCCAAATCAAACATAATATATCGCTGTTGAGACGTCCCTCTAAACCCGCAGAACAGGACAGGACAGGTAGCTGGAGTCGTGGAAAGGGGCCAATATTATTTATTTGACCAAACACTACAGTACAATTTCTTGAACTTAGTTATGGGCAGAATACGCCACACTATCTTATGCCTTAAAGGCACAACCACTTTAATTTAAAAAAACGGCTAAAAGCCATTAATTCGAAATTCAGGCGCCAAAGAGAACATTTAGAAGGCAGAACGCCTCACGCTAAATAAGTTCTATAATTCGGCTGAAGGCCCAAACATCTAACACTTGAAAAGCAACAACCTTAATTTAAAGACGACAAAGGCCCATGAATTAAGACTGAAGGTAAAATAAATTTAAATGCCGGCCGCGGTGGTCTAGCGGTTCTAGGCGCTCAGTCCGGAACTGCGCGACTGCTACGGTCGCAGGTTCGAATCCTGCCTCGGGCATGGATGTGTATGATGTCCTTAGGCTAGTTAGGTTTAAGTAAGTTCTAGGGGACTGATGACCGCAGATGTTAAGTCCCATAGTGCTCAGAGTCATTTTTAAATTTAAACAGCAAAGCCTTATCTTAAAATACGCTGAAGGAATTTTAAAGCGGCTGAAGGTCCATGACTTAAATCACCAGTAAAGCCATTTAATTCAAAACTATAGGCTATGAGCCATACAAACACACACAAGTGAAAATAAGAAAAGGGAGTGCAGCTAACGGCGCTCAGAAGTTTCTGGGGTCGGCCAGCACTTGAAATACTAACGTTCACTTAGGTGAGACAGGCAGTCGGCCCAACCATTCTCGATCCGATGACAACCCAACAAACAGTCAGTGGACCCACCAACAAGGTAACTTGCATTCCACTCGACCGGCACACAACCGGCAGTTCAATGCAAACGTAAAAGGCATAGACGCCCACAGCCAAGCATGCGTTAAGCTGTCGAACTACACACCGTGTTGGACAGTGACAACACGGTGAGGAAAGGGCATTGCCTAAATTTACGTCAACGGCCAGGGCAGGTAATCGGAACGTTAACGGCTACATGGCAGAACATTCCGCTGGTGCACTTCAATTGCAAATAACCAAATACAGTTAGACTCCGAAACTTTCTGTTCTGTACATAGTTCCGCATAGTCAGCGCGTACACAACTTTCCCACTAGAGCGCGCCCCGCTAAGCACAACAGCGCAGGTGCAGCGCTCGTCCGTCTCCGCACTACGAGATGGCGCTGCCTTAGAGGCGGACCAAATTCTGCTTCCGCCGATCCGCGTATTAATATGTAATGCAGCCAATGAGATTGCTGCTAATGTAGAACCTTTTCTCCTCGCGGATCACACTCGCGCAGTGATACCTGAACGCGCGAGGTATTATAACGAGTGTACAGACCTCCGATTAGTCAGTCTGCATCAGTCTGCATTAGTCTGCGTTAATCTGTAGTCAAGTTTCTGTCTGCGCCTAATAAGATTACCATATTCCTGTACATAGCCATGGAGATAAATGAATAGACATTTTGTCAAGTATCACAGCTATGTGAGAATAAGATTAACGTACCAAGAGCAAAGGAACTAAAGATTGTCAATTGTAAATAGCATCCAGAGCCAAGTTAAGTTATTTTTACACCTGTTATTATTTTAATAAATGTGTCGGAAAATTAATCAAGTTCTGTTTAAAGTTGGTCACCGTCAATCTGCTACTCCAAGCGTGCAAGTGGCATTTCTATCGTCTGACCTAACGGCAGAAGATAAACACGCCACGATAAGACCACAAGACATATTGCTGACACTCACCTACTTCGTTAGAGCGACAAGTCAAATAGTCTGATGGTGTGTGTACCGAAGGTCTTACAGTACGCACACCACACTTTCCTGGCGGATTAAAACGGTGCGCCGGACCCAGACTCGAACTCGGGACCTTTGCCTTTCGCGGGCAAGTGCTCTACCAGCCGAGCTACCCAACCACGACTCACGCCCCATCCTCACAGCTTTACTTCTGCCAGTAGCTCGTCTCCTACCTTCCAAACTTTACACAAGCTCTCCTGCGAACCTGCAGCAACAATCGTGTATAAAGACTGACTTACAGAAATTTGTGGAAAATTTGGTTCAGTTCTCCCCCAAACAGTAGAAATTACATTAGCTTACATGTACCAGTGTATCTTCTCGTACGCCTCCCCTCTTCACGGAGCCATAGCGTAGCGTGCATTGCGGTTCGCCGACCTCTCTGCCAGGTCAGTGGGCGCAGCCGCTAGACGTCAGTCCGCAGCAGAGGGCTCCGGGCCGGCTGGAAGGGCCACCTGAGCCCTTCCAGTGGGTCCGGCCCGCCTTCTTCCCGAAGACAGAGTAATTGGAAATGGGATCTGCACGGCGGCGCGCCATTGTGTGCGCGCAGGACCGCAGCCGCACGGTAGAGGGGATCTGGGATCTGCCGCGGGGCAACTAGGGGGAGGGGCAGGTTGCTGCCCGGAGCAAACAGGTGCCGCCGTACTGAGCCGCAGGTTGGCGCACACACACACACACACACACACACACCTTCTCTCATTCGTTCACGTCGCTCGTGACGCATCAGGATCTGAAATACGCACGCTCAGGGGCGCTCACACGCACGTACAAAGACGTGATCAGTGCGTGGGAGCAAGAGTGCGTCGGGGAAGGATTCTCAGCGGTCGGGAATATTATCCGAGCCCCTGCAACCCGATCTGTTCTTCCGATGAATGCGATGGTTTATTTAGGCATTGAGCGCACACCCCGTCCCCCCTCTCCCCCCTTCACCCCTTACTTCACTTTACACGATTTCACTTCCTCTCTTATTTGCGTAATGTGATATCCAATTTCGCGACTGGACAAAAGATCCACCGTCATTATCAATAATAATTAAGTGTTCAGACGAGGAGTTTCGCGTCTGTTATAGCGTCCCCAGCGAAATAATAAGAAAAGACTTAAAAACAGTATTTACAAAGAAGAGACATTTAAAAATTGAATAATATACATTTTTCTCGTGTATCCGTAAAATAATAATTTCTCTTTGTAAGTTACGAGGGCAATGAAGTATAACAAAATGATCTAAAGAGACGACAAGGTAAGCTATTTTGTTAATTTTTTAGTCATCTTCACTTCTTCTATTGTCGTGGTTGTGTGTAGACGGACGTCTTGCGAGTGCTGGCAAATGTATGCATAATTGTACTAATTAAGCGGATAATATATTGATTTAATATTATTGTGCACTTTTAATTTGTAAGAGGTGATCCCGATTTCATGTCCGCCTGCCTTTAATTAACCTGCATTCGAATAATTTACAGTGCAACAACCGCAGCGGCCGATGCAGCCAACGACGCCATTACGTGGCGATATTAAGTTATAAAATTTAGCGGGAGCGAAAAACTCGCCCGCTATTAACATAATATACATTTTTCTCCACAGCCGCCCGACGCTGCAGAAAATACGTAGCTTTAAGATTCTTATTTTCAATACAACAGCCGAGAGCCAGAGCCAGGACTCCGACTACAATGCAATGGTTAACGGAGGTAAGAAAAATACTCTCGCGCGTGTGTGGGCCGTAATTGTAATTGATAACTAAAGATTTTTTGCTTTAAAGTGAACTGACTAGCCGAGAAAATTAATATGAAACGTTTATTCCATTGTTCAACTTATATGCTCATGTTTTAAGATTCAGTGAGTGTAACGTTTATTAACGTAACAAATAATTTATACTGAAGATTAATATTGTTGAAAAAAAGGGAGAACTTCACGAAAGCGTTTAGTTGTAAATCAAAATAAAATGAAATATCATTTTTATTGAGGTCCACCACGTAAGTCGGCAACAATCAACATAATAATAATATATTAAATTACGACGGCCGACGGACGCGAGACTGTCGAATCGAGCAGGAGTTGACCACCGTCGATTCTTTTCTTAATTAAACTATTTCGTGATATGATGTGAAAGGGAATGAATAGTTTTTTGTACTGCTGCTGAAGGCAGCGGATTTCATTCGTTACAGTCAAAGATGCTGTGTGTAGGAATATTAAAGAGTTTTTGGAGAAAAGTGAAGCAGTTTTGTGATTATCAAAAGTTCAGTTAACAAGTTAGTACTAAGCAAAGAAGGAAATGGTGCAAGGAGGAAGGAATGTATGTAAGCCCTATGTAAGGGAAACAAATTTGAGGGGAATATTATAGAACGGGAAGAGAATAAGTGATGATAGACACGATACAGCGAGAAGAATTAAACAGAGCACTGAATGGGATAAGTCGAACAAATGACCCCAGAGTAAATGACTCTCCCTCAGAAATAGTCCGATCCTTGGGAAAGCCATTCATGTCGAAACTATTCTACCCGATGTACAAGAGACAAGACACAGGCGAAATACACTTAGAGTTTAAGAGGAATGTAACAGATATGGTTCCGAAGAATTCAGGGACCGACAGATGTCAGTACTACCGAACCGTCACTTTAATAAGTCAAGATTTCAAAATACTATTCACTAACAGGAGATCTGACAGAAAACGATCTCAGGGACGACCAGTTACGGTTACGTGTGGGAATACGAAATGGACCAACACGAGGTTGACAATAACGATAAAAACATTCGTAAGAAGATACTTACGTCAAATATGCAGTTATGAAACCAACAGTACATATCATACCTTTTTTAATTCCAAAATACGTAATTAAAGTTAAGCAATAATTGTGAACACACTAACTGTGTGAAATGCAGGCGCTATTCACTACAAATGATGACAATAAACAAGCTCAGGATACTCAATAACAGACTAACATATGAACACAGTACCATGGTCAAGCGCCAAAAAAAGCACAAAGATAACGCAGACCCTGAACACACTTGAAGACATCAAAGGTTATAAGGTAAAAATGTGAAACACACATGCATAAAATACTATACAAAATACTATAATGTGTCTTAGGTAAAATACGTAAAAGGTTAAAATAGGTCAGTTTTTTGTTTATAATTTACTGGCCATTAAAATTGCTACACCAAGAAGAAATGCAGATGATAAACGGCTATTCATTGGACAAATATATTATACCAGAACTGACATGTGATTACATTTTCACGCAATTTGGGTGCATAGATCCTGAGAAATCAGTACCCAGAACAACCACCTCTGGCCGTAATAATGGCCTTGATACGTCTGGGCATTGAGTCAGAGCTTGAATGGAGTGTACAGGTGCAGCTGCCCATGCAGCTTCAACACGATACCACAGTTGATCACGAGTAGTGACTGGCGTATTGTGACGAGCCAGTTGCTCGGCCACCATTGACCACACGTTTCCAGTTGGTGAGAGATCTGGAGAATGTGCTGGCCATGGCAGGAGTCGAACATTTTCTGTATCCAGAAAGGCCCGTACACGACTTACAACATGCGGTCGTGCATTATCCTGCTGGAATGTAGGGTTTCGCGGGGATCGAATGAAGGGTAGAGCCACGGGTCGTAACACATCTGAAAAGTAATGTCCATTGTTCAAAGTGCCGTCAATGCGAACAAGAGGTGACCCAGAGGTGTAACCAAAGGCACCCCACACCGTCACGACAGGTGATACGCCAGTATGGCGATGACGAATACACGCTTCCAATGTGCGTTCACCGCGATGTTGCCAAACACGGATGCGTCCATCATGATCCTGTAAACAGAACCTGGATTCACACGAAACGTTTTCCTATCCGTGCACACAGGTTCGTCGTTGAGTACACCATCGCAGGCGCTCCTGTCTGTGATGCAGCGTCAAGGGTAACCGCAGCCATGGTCTCCGAGCTGGTAGTCCATGCTGCTGCAAACGTCGTTGAAGTGTTCATGCAAATGGTTGTTGTCTTGCAAACGTCTCCATCTGTTGACTAAGGGATCGAGACGTGGCTGCACGATCCGTTACAGCCATGCGGGTAAGATGCCTGTCATCTCGACTGCTAGCGATACGAGGCCGTTGGGATCCAGGACAGCGTTCTGCATGACCCTCCTGAACCCACCGATTCCACATTCTGTAACAGTCATTGGATCTCGACCAACGCGAGCAGCAATGTCGCGATACGATAAACCGCAATCGCGATATGCTACAATCCGACCTTTATCAAAGTCGGAAACGTGATGGTACGCATTTCTCCTCCTTACACGAGGCATCACAACAACGTTTCCCCAGGCAACGCCGGTCAACTGCTGTTTGTGTATGAGAAATCGGTTGGAAACTTTGATCACGTCAGCACGTTGTAGGTGTCGCCACCGGCGCCAACCTTGTGTGAATGCTCTGAAAAGCTAATCATTTGCATATCACAGCTTCTTTTTCCGACGTCGGTTAAATTTCGCGTCTGTAGCACGTCATCTTTGTGGTGTAGCAATTTTAATGGCCAGTAGTATATATATATACACTCCTGGAAATGGAAGAAAGAACACATTGACACCGGTGTGTCAGATCCACCATACTTGCTCCGGACACTGCGAGAGGGCTGTACAAGCAATGATCACACGCACGGCACAGCGGACACACCAGGAACCGCGGTGTTGGCCGTCGAATGGCGCTAGCTGCGCAGCATTTGTGCACCGCCGCCGTCAGTGTCAGCCAGTTTGCCGTGGCATACGGAACTCCATCGCAGTCTTTAACACTGGTAGCATGCCGCGACAGCGTGGACGTGAACCGTATGTGCAGTTGACGGACTTCGAGCGAGGGCGTATAGTGGGCATGCGGGAGGCCGGGTGGACGTACCGCCGAATTGCTCAACACGTGGGGCGTGAGGTCTCCACAGTATATCGATGTTGTCGCCAGTGGTCGGCGGAAGGTGCACGTGCCCGTCGACCTGGGACCGGAACGCAGCGACGCACGGATGCACGCCAAGACCGTAGGATCCTACGCAGTGCCGTAGGGGACCGCACCGCCACTTCCCAGCAAATTAGGGACACTGTTGCTCCTGGGGTATCGGCGAGGACCATTCGCAACCGTCTCCATGAAGCTGGGCTACGGTCCCGCACACCGTTAGGCCGTCTTCCGCTCACGCCCCAACATCGTGCAGCCCGCTTCCAGTGGTGTCGCGACAGGCGTGAATGGAGGGACGAATGGAGACGTGTCGTCTTCAGCGATGAGAGTCGCTTCTGCCTTGGTGCCAATGATGGTCGTATGCGTTTTTGGCGCCGTGCAGGTGAGCGCCACAATCAGGACTGCATACGACCGAGGCACACAGGGCCAACAGCCGGCATCATGGTGTGGGGAGCGATCTCCTACACTGGCCGTACACCACTGGTGATCGTCGAGGGGACACTGAATAGTGCACGGTACATCCAAACCGTCATCGAACCCATCGTTCTACCATTCCTAGACCGGCAAGGGAACTTGCTGTTCCAACAGGACAATGCACGTCCGCATGTATCCCGTGCCACCCAACGTGCTCTAGAAGGTGTAAGTCAACTACCCTGGCCAGCAAGATCTCCGGATCTGTCCCCCATTGAGCATGTTTGGGACTGGATGAAGCGTCGTCTCACGCGGTCTGCACGTCCAGCACGAACGCTGGTCCAACTGAGGCGGCAAGTGGAAATGGCATGGCAAGCCGTTCCACAGGACTACATCCAGCATCTCTACGATCGTCTCCATGGGAGAATAGCAGCTTGCATTGCTGCGAAAGGTGGATATACACTGTACTAGTGCCGACATTGTGCATGCTCTGTTGCCTGTGTCTATGTGCCTGTGGTTCTGTCAGTGTGATCATGTGATGTATCTGACCCCAGGAATGTGTCAATAAAGTTTCCCCTTCCTGGGACAATGAATTCACGGTGTTCTTATTTCAATTTCCAGGAGTGTATATATATATATATATATATATATATATATATATATATATATATATATATATATATATATATATATCAGGAAGGAGGAGCGTGTGAGGGTTTGGTCTAGGCAGTTTAACGGATAATTATAAGTAAATGTCCTACAGACATGAGGTAAACTCGAAGGCTATAGCTTGCAAGCCAATTTATCCTCATATATGCTAAGACTAAAAAGTATGCAAGATGTTGAGTAAGAGGAGAAAATGAGCTATAAACCTAGCCACAATTCTTGTAACATGTTCTGTCTGACATATACGTAACTATTACAGCTAATATCACGCAAAATATGCCATGATACAATATGGCAAGTTAAAAATACAGGTTGAAATCTTCCAGATGTACATTAAGAAGCACAGTTCACACGAGCAATTTATCTATAAAGCAGGAAAAACAATAAAGATATAACCACATTTATATTAAAGATCTAACCTATGTGTCATCGCAAGACAGAAGACTAGAAAACCATAATAATGGCAGAATACAAGAGGTTGTAACAGCACAAAAATAATATTTGGATCTGACGTCCGATATTTTCTTAGTGACGACAAAGCTATTGAGGTAATTCTGATTCCTTTAAAACCAGTATGTATAGAGAGTATCCCTTCCGGGTGTACAATCATTCTTGCAAATAATTAGGTTTCCACCAACTCATCTACAGTAAAAGGAGTAACAAAAAGTGTACAGCTTTCCAGTCTTTCTAGCCACAATTATGATTATCTACAAAAATGTTAGTGAAGGTGTATGGCACACGAGGATAAAATGATAAATAAGAAATTGAACTGTGAAACTCAACCATACATGTTTTAGCCTTAATACAGATATATGAAAAGTATCCGATCTTACATAGCTGTGACATGGAGCCATAAAAAAGTTTTTCCCGTTTTGAGGGTCCTGCTTCTCATTTTTATTGTTTGACTTATTTGTATTTCTTTTCCACGTCATTATCATTTGCATTGATAGATAGTGCTTCAGCGCCCATAGTGTTCACTTGTAATAATTGCATCATTAATGTGTTAAATTTGCTTTTCGTTATTTTCTGTCTTTTAGTTGATAAAGCGTATTGGTATCAGTTTTTAATATGTTCCATACGGAAGATGTTCAGGAATGTGCTTTTTGTGTTACTCTGTACTGCGTGTTTTGACTGTATGTCGTATTTACTTTAGCTGGTTCAAATGGCTCTGAGCACTATGGGACTTAACATCTGAGATCATCAGTCCCCTAGAACTTAGAACTACTTAAACCTAACTAACCTAAGGACATCACACACATCCATGCCCGAGGCAGGATTCGAACCTGCGACCGTGGCGGTCGCGCGGTTCCAGACTGAGGCTCCTACAACCGCTCGGAGACAAAGGCCGGATACTTTTGCTGCTATTTATCTTTTATTGCATCTATTTATTACTTTTTAAGTCATTTCTAGTTTACACACTGGCACCGCAGAGCACCACATTCATCGCATCAGCGCCATCTGGTGCTGAACATTTTTATCTTTGTACGGCGACCAACTACCTTTAATCAGCGTGCTTATGATCGTTACTATTACAAAATGTAACTTTTGTATCTGTGTGCGAAAGGATGTTCCAGGGTATATGCCTTCTAATGATTTTTAATGTTTTTATGCGTCCACTAATACTGCTTTTGTAACTCACTTTTATTTTATGTGTATCTAAACGTTTTTTGTCTTGTTTTCTGAGATATCTGATAATGTCAATGTCTGAAACTCTTAGTATTGGAATAATAAAGTTAGCTTGCTCCCAGTCAACAACCCTTTCCCCAGCGATCTATCCAGCATTTTGTATATGTAGCTGTAGTTTCGTGCACAGAGAGGCACCTGTAGCGTTAAAACCACCATCTTAACTTTTAAGGTTTTTACTAGCGAACCTGGCAATGCGTCGCAATGGCTAAATACGTGTGGGAATAACGTACATCCTTAGCTGGTTCCCCTAATCTCCTCCTCTCCTCTCTCTTTGTCCAGCTCCTCTTCCCCGTTACTTCTCTCCCTTCCCTCTGTCCGTTTCCTCCCCACCGCTTTCTATTTCCATTCCCTCCTCCGTCTCCCTGTTCTCGTAACCTTCTCTCCGACCTTGAGGTTTGTTTATTATTACTGCAAACGAAACCTTCATTGGCAACTGAAGCTGCTTAAAATGAATGAGATAAATCCGCTGGGATCATTTGGCAGACGGGGTATGACACAGACCTCTCCAACTGCTGGATCGGCGAGGATAATTGCTTCAATAACAGTACTTCATATAGTTTTAATAATCTGATAAGCCACAAACACAACTTTCCTGTATTCTGCTAGAACGACTGCGAGGAAGAAAATAAAACAATACGTAGTTGTGTGTACAATTTTGGTGTGAAATTATATGCAAGTATATGAGAAACAATGTGTCTAATGGTTTACATGTCTTGCTATCGTAGCTGAAAGTGAGTGCAAGAAAGAGAACGAAATGGCAAATTTGCATATCACAGAATAAAACCATTTTCCCTATCGTCGTCAGTTTTAACAGAAGATCTGTTCATTGTTGTGTCCGTTTGGGTGTTCTTTAGAATCTCGTGTAATAATTTGAAGTGAGATAATCAAGAACTTTTCGAGATCTTTTCTAATAACTTTTCCCTATTACAATACGTATAGCCTACGTTCGTACAAATGTTTATTAGAATATAGTGCTAAAAATTGAGATAAACCGGACAACTTTGATGTTTGCTAACAACTTTCCCAGTTTCTATATTAAACATATATTTATATACAATATAATTGAAAAATATATGGGTTACGTTCGTTCGACAATTTATACTGTAGAGTGTAATATTTGAAGTAAAGCTGTCAAGAACTTTTCGAGAGCTTTTGTAATAATATTTCCCCTTTACATATTACATACAATACATTTATTTACTTACATATATTGAAAAAAATGTAGTTACATCCATCGGAATATTGAGTACAGTATCGTCTAAAAATCTGAAGAAAATCGGTCAAGAATTTTTCTAGATTTGTGGTAACAACATTAAATGACGACTTATCTTTATACAGCGTGAACATTATTAAAACCGACAAACGATAGGGACGAATTCCAGACTGGAAATGGGAGAGAGTGGCCGCTGTGAACATGTGTCTGGAGATAGACGGTGTGCATGCAACGACAAACGACAACAAATCGTCCCCGAACACAGTACAGAGCTGCATCGCATCCACGCACAACACACGTTCAAAGAGGTCTCCGTGGGATATAATTAACACGTTCTGGCAAACGTTGCTTCGTCGGTAAAGAGGAATGATGACAGAAATCCCAAAATTGTGATGATCAGATACCAAATCCATCCACAAAATCCTCTTCTACTAATCCTTGCACTCCATCCACGATGCACATAATCGTACTTCGACTTAAGCCACAATGGCGAACCGCTTGCCTGGAGTTTGTACTACGGTTTAGGGCAGTTGATAAATATCGATACATCGATATCCCAATATTCTTTCCAAACCATTCCGGTTCATATCGGCGATACTTTTTCACAGATACATCGATGTATCGATATCGATAGCGCAATAGCAAATGCCGAAATATCTATTTTATCTTACCTTCTTTCCGCAATTTTCGGTAATTATTTAAAATTCTCTTGAAATTGTATTATAGCATAATTTTACTTTCACTGTGTGAAGGGGTCTTACTACTTTTTAAGCTTTCATCATGTCCCGTCTTTCTCTTTGACTGTGTGAAGCGGCCGGCAGTTGTGGCCGAGCGGTTCTAGGCGCTTCAGTCCGGAACCGCGCTGCTGCTATGGTCGCAGGTTCGAATCCTGCATCGGGCATGGATGTGTGTGATGTCCTTAGGTTAGCTAGGTTTAAGTAGTTCTAAGTCTAGGGGACTGATGACCTCAGTTGTTATGTCCCATAGTGTTTAGAGCCGTTAGAACCATTTTTGTGTGAAGCGAGTACATGGGGACAAAGAAGTCCGATCCTACTGTTAGGTGGCGGTGTGAATGGAATAACAAGATATCCGATGTGGAGAAATAGCATACAAGTGGCGTTAAAAAACAAATTTTAACGCAACTGATGTGCTATTTCTCCACATCGCCATTCTTCGCAAACACCTGCTGAAAAAGAAGACCGATAGCTAAATGACAAAACTATTTTGCGTTGGGCAGAGAACGTGTGAGGGGGTACGCCGATGTAACCGGCGCTCAGTGCTACCAACAGGAACTGCAACGTTTGACGTTACCACTCAATTTTGACACTACCACTGCTAGTTCACTGGTGTTTGCAGAAAGGAAAAAGCAGGGAAGTTGACATGAAATGTTCAAGACAAATTCGATATGTGACGAAACCGAACGACTGATCCATCGGATACCTTCCACTCTGCTACTTAACATGCAGTGACAATTGTTGGCAAAGTGGTTATCGCCAAGCATGAACATGCATTATCTTCCTTTGGGTTCTTGCTCTAAAGGGGATAAGCAGGTTGCTAGCTTGTTGATGTACAGAATATCTAATAATAAATCAATACTTAAAGGCACAGCTCTAAAACTGGCAGTATATTCACAATGTGCAGCTTTTTGTGTTAGCAGAAGAGCCAACACCGTGTTACGAGTGGAGGCCGAAATGCACGCGTTTTAGTTCAAGCAGGCTAGCATGAGGAGGGAAGAACTATACTGACGTGAGGTCTGGAACATGGCAAGGAATGAGAATTCAGAAAGCGGACGTAATTAGTTTGATACTTAACTTTAATCCATTAATGATGAACGTCGCTCTTGACGGTACATGATTCACAATATTATCCGTTCAGAATACATTCTTGAAGTAATTATAGTAACTGATTATGGCGCCTTGCTGGGTCGTAGCAAATGACGTAGCTGAAGGCCATGCTAAACTGTCGTCTCTGCAAATGAGAGCGTATGTAGACAGTGAACCATCGCTAGCAAAGTCGGCTGTACAACTGGGCGAGTGCTAGGGAGTCTCTCTAGACTAGACCTGCCATGTGGCAGCGCTCGGTCTGCAATCACTGATAGTGGCGACACGCGGGTCCGACATATACTAACGGACCGCGGCCGATTTAAAGGCTAGCACCTAGCAAGTGTGGTGTCTGGCGGTGACACCAAACAGCTCATTATTTATTTATTTATTTATTTGCCTGTACTTCGATATTTTTCCCGGAGATGAAACGACATATCGATAATCTACATCTACATCTACATCTACATCCATACTCCGCAAGCCACCTGACGGTGTGTGGCGGAGGGTACCTTGAGTACGTCTATCGGTTGTCCCTTCTATTCCATTCTCGTATTGTTCGTGGAAAGAAGGATTGTCGGTATGCCTCTGTGTGGGCTCTAATCTCTCTGATTTTATCCTCATGGTCTCTTCGCGAGATATACGTAGAAGGGAGCAATATACTGCTTGACTCCTCGGTGAAGGTATGTTCTCGAAACTTCAACAAAAGCCCGTACCGAGGTACTGAGCGTCTCTCCTGCAGAGTCTTCCACTGGAGTTTATCTATCATCTACGTAACGCTTTCGCAATTACTAAATGATCCTGTAACGAAGCGCGCTGCTCTCCGTTGGATCTTCTCTATCTCTTCTATCAACCCTATCTGATACGAATCGCACACTGCTGAGCAGTATTCAAGCAGAGGGCGAACAAGCGTACTGTAACCTACTTCCTTTGTTTTCGGCTTGCATTTCCTTAGGATTCTTCCAATGAATCTCAGTCTGGCATCTGCTTTATCGACGATCAACTTTATATGATCATTCCATTTTAAAACACTCCTAATGCGTACTCCCAGATAATTTATGGAATTAACTGCTTCCAGTTGCTGACCTGTTATACTGTAGCTAAATGATAAGGGATCTTTCTTTCTATGTATTCGCAGCACATTACACTTGTCTACATTGAGATTCAATTGCCATTCCCTGCACCATGCGTCAATTCGTTGCAGATCCTCCTGATTTACAGTACAATTTTCCATTGATACAACCTCCCGATATACTACAGCAACATCCGCAAAAAGCCTCAGTGAACTTCCGATGTTATCCACAAGGTCATTTATATATATTGTGAGTAGCAACGGTCCTACGACACTCCCCTGCGGCACACCTGAAATCACTCTTACTTCGGAAGACTTCTCTCCATTGAGAATGACATGCTGCGTTGTGTTATCTAGGAACTCTTCAATCCAATCACACAATTGGTCTGATAGTCCATATGCTCTTACTTTGTTCATTAAACGACTCTAGGGAACTGTATCGAACGCCTTGCGGAAGTCAACAAACACGGCATCTACCTGTGAACCCGTGTCTATGGCCCTCTGAGTCTCGTGGACGAATAGCGCGAGCTGGGTTTCACACGACCGTCTTTTTCGAAACCCATGCTGATTCCTACAGAGTAGATTTCTAGTCTCCAGAAAAGTCATTATACTCGAACATAATACGTGTTCCAAAATTCTACAACTGAGAGACGTTAGAGATATAGGCCTATAGTTCTGCACATCTGTTCGACGTCCCTTCTTGAAAACGGGGGTGAATTGTGCCCTTTTCCAATCCTTTGGAACGCTACGCTCTTCTAGAGAACTACGGTACACCGCTACAATTCTGGGGGCAAGTTTCCTCGCGTGCTCTGTGTAAGATCGAACTGGTATCCCATCAGGTCCAGCGGCCTTTCTTCTTTTGAGCGATTTTAATTGTTTCTGTATCCCTCTTTCGTCTATTTCGATATCTACCATTTAGTCATCTGTGCCACAATCTAGAGAAGGAACTACAGTGCAGTCTTCCTCCGTGAAACAGCTTTGGAAAAAGACATTTAGTATTTCGGCCTTCAGTCTGTCATCCTCTGTTTCAGAGTGTATGGACATTTTGTTTTGATCCACCCACCGCTTTGATATAAGACCAGAATTCCTTAGGATTTTCTGCCAAGTCAGTACATAGAACTTTACTTTCGAATTCATTGAACGCCTCTAGCATAGCCCTCCTCACACTACATTTCGTTCGCGTAATTTTTGTTTGTCTACAAGGCTTTGGCTATGTTTATGTTTGCTGTGAAGTTCCCTTTGCTTCCGCAGCAGTTTTCTAACTCGGTTGTTGTACCACGGTGGCTCTTTTCCATCTCTTACGATCTTGCGTGGCACATACTCATGTAACACATATTGTACGATGGTTTTTAACTTTGTCCACTGATCCTCAACATTATCTGTACTTGAGACAAAGCTTTTGTGTTGAGCCATAAGGCATTCTGAAATCTGCTTTTTGTCACTTTTGTTAAACAGAAAAATCGTCCTACCTTTTTTAATATTTCTATTTACGGCTGAAATCATCGATGCAGTAACCGGTTTATGATCGCTGATTCCCTGTTCTGCGTTAACTATTTCAAATAGTTCGGGTCTGTTTGTCACTAGAAGGTCTAAAATGTTATCGCCACGAGTCGGTTCTCTGTTTAACTGCTCAAGGTAGTTTTCAGATAAAGCAGTTAAAAAAATTTCACTGGACTCTTTGTCCCTGCCACCCGTTATGAACGTTTGAGTCTCCCAGTCTATATCCGACCAATTAAAATCTCCACCCAGAATTCATCTCGATACATTTTTAAATATCGATATATGGGATTGCTGACAGAACCTGGTCATCCATATCTGACGTACACGAAGTCCGCCGCCTACCTGCACGTTCATCTGTCTGAAAAGACCCCTGATGACAGAAATGCCCAAAAAGGGTTTGGTATGTTGTGTGATATGGTTTGTATCTGTGACGGTACTTATTGTGCTATAGCCGTGCTGCCTCTTGTTCGTTTCTATTTGTTCGGCATACACAAACACCATCTCGGCTTGTTCCCGACATGAATGGCGGACCATTCTGCTGCTTACAGTACGCTGCGTCAATCACAACGCCTGCGCCACACGAGGAACACACTGCATTTTCGTCAGTCAGAGTCATCTACCGTGGCAACGTTGCATTTCCAGACACATGTTGATCAGATCTTTTCTCATCTATTTCCAGTCAAGGCTCCGTCCTTGGAGTTTGTTGGTTTCATTATGGTCACCCTGTATAGTACACTGCAGCGCCAAGTAAACTGGTATAGGAACGCGTATTTAAATACAGAGATATTTAAACAGGCAGAATACGGCGCTGCGGTCGGCAACACCTATATAAGAGAACAAGTGTTTGACACAAAATGGTTACTGCTGTTACAGTGGCAGGTTATCAAGATTTTAGTGAGCCTGAACGTGGTCGGCGCACGAGCTGTGGGACACAGCAACTCCGGGGTAGCGATGAAGTGGGGATTGTCCCATACGACCATTTAACGAGTATACCGTGGATATCATGAGTCCGGTAAAACATCCGTTCTCCGACGTCGCTGCGGCCCGAAAAAATATCCTCCAAGAACGGGACCAACGACGAGTGAAGAGATCGTTCAACGTGACGGAAGTGCAACCCTTCCACAAATTGCTGCAGATTTCAATGCTGGGGCATCAACAAGTGTCAGCGTGCGAACCATTCAACAAAATATCAACGATATGGGCTCTCTGAACCCAAGGCCCGCACGTGTATCCTTGATGACTGCGCGACACAAAACTTTACACCTCGCCTGGCCCAGTCAACACCGACATTGGACTGTTGATGACTGGAAACATATTGCCTGGTCGAGTCTCGTTTCGAATTGTATCGAGCGGATGGACGTGTACGCGTATGGAGACAACCTCTTCAACCCATAGACCCTGCATGTCAGCAGGTAACTGTTCAAGCCGATGGAGGTTCTGTAAGGTTGTAGGGCGTTTGCAGTTGGAGTGATATGGGAACCCTGATACGTCTTGATATGGACGCGTACGTAACCTTCCGTCTGATCAACTGCATCTATTAGTGTCCAGTGTGCATTCCGACGGACTCAGGCAATTCCAACAGGACAATGCGACACCCCAGAAGTTCAGAATTGCTACAGAGTGGCTCCAGGAACACTCTTCTGAGGTGAAACAGTTCCGCCGGCTACCAAACTGCCAAGACATGAACATTATTGAGTATATCTGGGATGACTTGCAACGTGCTGTTCAGAAGAGATCTCCACCCCGTCGTACTGTTACGGATTTATAGACAGGCCTGCAGGTTTCATGGTGTCAGTCCGCTCCATCACTACTTCAGACATTAATCGAGACCATGCCAAGTAGTGTTGCGGCGCTTCTGAGTCCTTGCGGGGACCGTACACGATATTAGGCAGGTGTACCAGTTTCTTTGATTCTTCAGTGTAATATAGATTTGTCCAGCTTTGAAACCTTTCGGACTGAAAGGGTTCTCTTTCAAAAAAAGTAGCAGTCTTTTGACGTCTTCATTCGGGAGAGGACTACTCACTGGATCCACTTAAAAACTGCGCCTCGGCGGCGTTCCAAGGCGTTTAAGCGAAACCTCTGCCTACTAGCCGTGGCCGGTGTATCTCGGCCGTGAGGAGTTCGGCTACCAGCACACGTGAGCTGCTCGCCGGAGCGGCTGTATAAACACACACACACACACACACACACACTCGACCCCACACGAAGGGCACAGGGTATGCCCGCCGACCCAGACGGCCGTGTGTTTAGCCAGTGGAGGCAGCTATCCGCTTCTGGCTCGGAGGTGAGGACGTGCTGGCTGAAACAGACGGACCACGTACGCCCCGGATGCTGCGAGCAGCTGAGCGTGGTGTGGCGAGGCGTGGGGCCGCGAGTTTGGCGCCACGGCGCGCCGCGTAACGAACTTGGCGCTCACCTGGCGCCCAGCCTACCTGCCGCGCGCGTTCCACTGTGCGGCCCGTGTGTGTGTGTGCGTGTGCGCGCCGACGCCTGCGGGCTGTTTCCCGCGCATGCCAATGCGCCGCCCATTTGTATTCCGCCGCCGCGCCCACCGGCCAGCGCCAAACTTTAACACCGGCGCCCTCGCTCGCTCTGCCCCGCCACACCCTGCCCACCGAAATTTCATTGCCGTCGCCGACGGGTGGCGAATAAACAGAGGGCGCGCGCACGCGCGTGCTTGCGTGCGTGAGTGCGTGCTGGCCGCTTCCGCCCGCCGTCCTCCCGGCCGGAAGAATGCGTTCGTTAGTCGTAATTTATTCCTAGCGAGCGCTGGCAAACGTGTGGCTCGGCTGTTTTAACCCCTGCGCAACTGTGTCTGGGGTGAATGTAGCCCGCAGGCACGAGAAGAACACTCATTTCTGAGCTAATTGGCGCTGTCTCCGAAGCGGACTGGATTGTAAGCAAACAAGTTGACTCTACTTAACACGAGTATCTATATGCAGCTAAATTTAATATTCGATTGAAAGTTTCTCACTCTTGCTATTAACTCTGTATCTCTGTAGCTACAAGACAATGAGACATTCTCTTTAGCAGCGGAAAAAATGCACAAAACCTGTGAATATGTTTCTGCCTATTTAAACGACTCTGAAAAGTGAGGTACCAACTTCCCCATTCTACTTCCTCAGCACCTTTAAAAATTGTCCCAAAACTTTTCGCATGCGAACGTATTCGCGCTTTTTTTAACATACAGTTCACCTCAAACTCCCTCAAGCTGCCACATATGTAAATCACTCACACCCACTAGTCCATCCCTGTAAGTTCCTCATAGCCATCCATTTCCAGTTGCCCTTTCAAATGGTTCTAATGGCTCTGAGCACTAAGGCACTTAACATCTGAGGTAATGAGTCCCCTAGAACTTATAACTACTTCAACCTAACTAACCCGGCCGGAGTGGCCGTGCGGTTGTAGGCGCTACAGTCTGGAACCGAGCGACCGCTACCGTCGCAGGTTCGAATCCTGCCTCGGGCATGGATGTGTGTGATGACCTTAGGTTAGTTAGGTTTCATTAGTTCTAAGTTCTAGGCGACTGATGTCCTCAGAAGTTAAGTCCCATAGTGCTGACCGCCATTAAACCTAACTAAACTAAGGACATAAAAAAAGAAATGGCTCTGAGCACTATGGGACTTAACATCTTAGGTCATCAGTCCCCTAGAACTTAGAACTACTTAAACCTAACTAAGGACATCACACACATCCATGCACAAGGCAGGATTCGAACCTGCGACCGTAGCAGTCCCGCGGTTCCTGACTGAAGCGCTTAGAACCGATCGGCCACCGCTAGTTGCCCTTTCCCACTCACTCGTTTAGCCTAATTGTCATTACCTATCGCTGCCTCAGTGCCATTATCTCCTGTGTCACAGACACAGTTCCCTTCAGTCTGTCCTACTACTACTGTCTCCTCTCAATGTCGCTGTCTCCCTCCTGCAGTCTCTTACCGCTAATCTCATTCCTCTTTTTCTTCCCCCTGTTGCTGCACTTACCACAATCAGTATCTCTCTCTTCCTCATTGTCACTGTCTTATTTGTCTCATTATCACTAGCTCTCAACCACTTCCACTTTCTCTTTGTTCCTCTCCCCCCCCCCGCCCCCCTGTCAACTATGTTCCCTGCCACCGTGTCCCCCTCTTTCTCCCACACCGCCATTGTCTCCTTCGCTCTCTCTGTAACACAACCACTATTTGCTGTCTTCCAGTATTGATTGCTTTTCCGTCTCTTTGGCACTGTTATTCTCTTGTTCTCTCTTAGCACACAAAAGGGCGAATGTATTTGAATGTCAAAATATTTGGGAAAAAGACGATGAGGAAGGTAGAATGAGGTAGCTGGTATCCTATTTTTTGGTCTTCGTCTTTTATTAAATATGAGAGTATTCACCTTTTTTGTGCTCCGATAGGAGTATTTTTCAGATGGTTCCCTTCGTTTCCCTGCTGCATCAGGGCATGTAGCTCACATGAAAAGAAATGTATTAGTCAGTAAAATTTTGATAGTTTGCTTGGGAATATATAAAATTGAAATAACGTAAAACTATATTTACACCTCACACCGGATTTTATCTGCAAAAAATTTTGTGTGTGCTTCAGTACAACAACAGAGGGTTACCACACTATGCAGCATATTTCTCCGTGCTATTTCACTTTATAAACTATATTTTAACCACACCAGCGAACCTTACGTGCATATTTTACGTGTAAAAATACGGTAATTTTGAACATCTGTACCTCGGAAACGGATAAAGTGATCGAGATGATTTTCTAGGTTGCTCGAGATCGGGATCATAGAAATATATCGTAAAAATGTCCGCTATTTGATGTGCGTAGCTGTCTTGGAGCCCTCAGCTGGGTTTTGCTCCTCTGGTGACGGCGAAAATAAGATAACAAAAATATTTTTTGCAGTTTTCCGAGGAACCGCCCAGGAACTAATGGTGCGTCCCTAAGTCCTTCCAAGCCCACTGTAGATCACGTCTAACGCAATAAGACCCAACCGATTGCTCCATTCGCCTGCAGAGGAGGAATTTGTAATAATCATACTTTGACCATGTACTGTAGAACAGCGACACTAAGACGCTCCTTCTGTTGGGTATACGAATGCTCCCTAGCCCAAGGACAATCCAAAACATTTGGCCCTGCTGGCACACTGTTGCGTGCTTACCGATATATTTGTTGTCCCTTAGGCGTCTGTTTCGACAGTGTAGTTTTGTGAGATATACAGGGTGATTCAAAAAGAATACCACAACTTTAGGAATTTAAAACTCTGCAACGACAAAAGGCAGAGCTAAGCACTATCTGTCGGCGAATTAAGGGAGCTATAAAGTTTCATTTAGTTGTACATTTGTTCGCTTGATGCGCTGCTGACTAGGCGTCAGCGTCAGTTGATGCTAAGATGGCGACCGCTCAACAGAAAGCTTTTTGTGTTATTGAGTACGGCAGAAGTGAATCGACGACAGTTGTTCCGCGTGCATTTCGAACGAAGTATGGTGTTAGACCTCCTGATAGGTGGTGTATTAAACGTTGGTATAAACAGTTTACAGAGAATGGGTGTTTGTGCAAAGGGAAAAGTTCTGGACGCATTTGTTCGCAGCCCAGGAAAATCGACTCGCTGAGCTAGCAGAGAGCTGCAAATTCATATTTCAGCAGGATGGAGCGCCACCACATTGGCACTTATCTGTCCGTAACTACCTGAACGTCAACTACCCGAGGCGATGGATCGGCCGCCAGGCAGCCCGTGACAGAGCACTTCATCACTGGCCTCCAAGAAGCCCTGATCTTACCCCCTGCGATTTTTTCTTATGGGGGTATGTTAAGGATATGGTGTTTCGGCCACCTCTCCCAGCCACCATTGATGATTTGAAACGAGAAATAACAGCAGCTATCCAAACTGTTACGCCTGATATGCTACAGAGAGTGTGGAACGAGTTGGAGTATCGGGTTGATATTGCTCGAGTGTCTGGAGGGGGCCATATTGAACATCTCTGAACTTGTTTTTGAGTGAAAAAAAAAAACCTTTTTAAATACTCTTTGTAATGATGTACAACAGAAGGTTATATTATGTTTCTTTCATTAAATACACATTTTTAAAGTTGTGGTATTCTTTTTGAATCACCCTGTATTCAATCTCTGCGACAGTAACATTTAGCCCATTCGGTACTGGTTGGCACTCCCCGTATAACTTTTGCAAAGTAGCAGTTTGAAATGTGTGTCGTTGTATGCGTGTAAGTAGACGGTAGTTCTGTTTACCTCGACCAGACGGAGTCGGTGCGTCCCATACGTCGCGCATTGCAGCAGCACTTGTATTCCAGCTTGCGAGTATGCTGGTGGACATTGAAAAGACATGTCTGCAGACGAGAATGGGAATGAATGAACATTTTAGTTTCTCTGGAAGGAAGGAGTGACTGCCTCAGACATTCACAAGAGAATAGTATCTATTTGTGGGGATACAGCACCAAGTCGTGGATCCGTGTTTCTTTGTGTCCGAAGAGGTTACTAGGAATAGCCAGTACAGAGGGCCGAGCGGAGATAACTCTGTGTGAAGTCAGATAGCTGTTGCGAACCTGTGAATTGATAACGATGCTGGGAAATTACAAGGCAATATGTTTTCATAGTGTAACAGACAAAGGGGAATTTGTCCGGAACAGCGCGACTACTACGGTCGCAGGTTCGAATCCTGCCTCGAGCATGGATGTGTGTGATGTCCTTGGTTTAGTTAGGTTTAAGTAGTTCTAAGTTCTAGGGGACTGATGACCACAGATGTTGTCCCATAGGGCTCCGAGCCATTTGAACAAAGGGGAATCTACAGTGCTACAATGAAACTCAAATTTACAAAATATCTCTTCATGTAAAATATGTCACTTGGGAACGAACACACATCAGTACAAAGTATAAGCATTAGTACCTAGCAATTTAAAAAAAAAAAAGTTTTCAAAGGCCAAGGCAGATTTAGCTTATACTGTCAGACAGTCATATGAGATACTGAGCAGAGCACCACGTTACTGCCAATATTATTTCACTCCAAGCGGAAACGAATTGCCCGGCCTACCAACATCAGAGGTCCTCGAAACAATCTGGCCATGTTAAGCGGCTTACAAATCACCAGGTAGTAGTTAAAATCACGCTCACCGTATAATATGTCCTGAGACGATGTTCGGACACACGAATGCCAGTGTAGATACGAGCGTTTGCTTTAGAGGTCACTGGTGCAACGAAGAGGCACAGCTGACAGCAAGAGAACCGCGGCAGAAAACGGATAAAAACTCCATTGGGAAGACAAGAGATCTTTCGCCCATCGAGGAAGTTCTCGCATACACCGGAACGTACCCCTCACGTCTCACACCAGTAACGGACTCTGTACACCTCACTATCGTCGCCTGAGAACTCGACCCAGCAGTGTCACCGCGGCAAGCCGTGCCCCAGCCCCTGCGCCTCGAAACCCTGCTAGCCACACACTGAGAGCCACCACACGTCTCGGCTGCCCGACTATACCTCCGCCTTCTTGGGCAGAGCTCAAATTTAATACGTGACGCGGCTCAGTCCGTATTCGTTCATTCAGTAAATGGTTCCTGTGAACGCCCCAAATAAAAGTCTGATTTTGACCGGATGCCTTTCACCTTCTTTCAGAGCTTCTTCGGTTGTCACTGTTGGAATTTCAGTTTCTCTTACTAATGTGTTTCGCAGAATCATAAACACACTGCTCTGCAACACGCATGAGAAGACACACACTGATCAACCCGAACATTATCAGCTCCGACCTACTATCGATATAAACCCGTCCAGGCGATAGCAGCGTCACCTGGAGAGGAGTGACTGATAGTCAGAAACATACACGGTGCATGTACAGGATGTTACAAAAATGACCGGTATATTTGAAACGGCAATAAAACCTAAACGAGCAGCGATAGAAATACACCGTCTGTTGCAATATGCTTGGGACAACAGTACATTTTCAGGCAGACACACTTTCGAAATTACAGTAGTTACAATTTTCAACAACAGATGGCGCTGCGGTCTGGGAAACTCTATAGTACGATATTTTCCACATATCCACCATGCGTAGCAATAATATGGCGTAGTCTCTGAATGAAATTACCCGAAACCTTTGATAACGTCTCTGGCGGAATGGCTTCACATGCAGATGAGATGTACTGCTTCAGCTGTTCAATTGTTTCTGGATTCTGTCGGTACACCTGGTCTTTCAAGTGTCCCCACAGAAAGAAGTCACAGGGGTTCATGTCTGGCGAATAGGGAGGCCAATCCACGCCGCCTTCTGTATGTTTCGGATAGCCCAAAGCAATCACACGATCATCGAAATATTCATTCAGGAAATTAAAGACGTCGGCCGTGCGATGTGGCCGGCCACCATCTTGCATAAACCACGAGGTGTTCGCAGTGTCGTCTAAGGCAGTTTGTACCGCCACAAATTCACGAAGAATGTCCAGATAGCGTGATGCAGTAATCGTTTCGGATCTGAAAAATGGGCCAATGATTCCTTTGGAAGAAATGGCGGCCCAGACCAGTACTTTTTGAGGATGCAGGGACGATGGGACTGCAACATGGGGCTTTTCGGTTCCCCATATGCGCCAGTTCCGTTTATTGACGAAGCCGTCCAGGTAAAAATAAACTTCGTCAGTAAACCAAATGCTGCCCACATGCATATCGCCGTCATCAATCCTGTGCACTATATCGTTAGCGAATGTCTCTCGTGCAGCAATGGTAGCGGCGCTAAGGGGTTGCCGCGTTTGAATTTTGTATGGATAGAGGTGTAAACTCTGGCGCATGAGACGATACGTGGACGTTGGCGTCATTTGGACCGCAGCTGCAACACGGCGAACGGAAACCCGAGGCCGCTGTTGGATCACCTGCTGCACTAGCTGCGCGTTGCCCTCTGTGGTTGCCGTACGCGGTCGCCCTACCTTTCCAGCACGTTCATCCGTCACGTTCCCAGTCCGTTGAAATTTTTCAAACAGATCCTTTATTGTATCGCTTTTCGGTCCTTTGGTTACATTAAACCTCCGTTGAAAACTTCGTCTTGTTGCAACAACACTGTGTTCTAGGCGGTGGAATTCCAACACCAGAAAAATCCTCTGTTCTAAGGAATAAACCATGTTGTCTACAGCACACTTGCACGTTGTGAACAGGACACGCTTACAGCAGAAAGACGACGTACAGAATGGCGCACCCACAGACTGCGTTGTCTTCTATATCTTTCACATCACTTGCAGCGCCATCTGTTGTTGAAAATTGTAACTACTGTAATTTCGAAAGTTTGTCCACCTGAAAATGTACTGTTGTCCCAAGCATATTGCAACAAACGGTGTATTTCTATCGCTGCTCGTTTCGTTTTTATTGCCGTTTCAAATATACCGGTCATTTTTGAAACACCCTGTAGTATCAGTGAGTGTGCTGTCCGTGTGTAGAGAGGGAGGAGGGGGGGGGGGGGAAGGGCCTGATCTGTCTGGGTTTTACCAAGGGCTGATTGTTACAAGCCCGAGGCTCGGCACGAGCACTTCAGAAACTGCCCGACTTGGGTGTTTGAGGAGTTCTGTGGTGATTGTCTTCAACACGTGATGAAACCAAGGTGAAACCACATTCAGACGTCGTGGGTCATTACAGAAGTCGGACGTCGTAGGCCGTACGTGCTGTTAAAGTAGGAGAGGTGGCGAACTGTGGCGGAACTAACATCAGAGTTTAATGCTTAGCAGAGTACACGTGTGTCTGTATACACAGTGCACCGTCCACTTCTAAGGACGCGCTTCCGCAGCCGACGACCCGCACATGTTAACACCACGACATCGGCAACTACGACTAAAATGAGCACGCGAGCATCGGCACTGGACGTCGGTGCAGTGGCAGAGCATTGCAAGGTCTGATGAAACCCGATACCTTCTACGTCATGCCAACGGGAGGGCGCGAATCCGTCGTCTCCCGGTGGAACAGTTCCTTGACACCTGCAGGCTGGCGGCGGCTCCATTATGCTCTAGGGAACATCCACGTGTGCATCCATTGGTCCAGTGGAGCTCGTCCAAGGCACCATGACAGCCAACGAGTATCGTGTGGTGTCACCGCTAGACACCACACTTGCTGGGTGGTAGCTTGAATCCGCCGCGGTCCTGTAGTACATGTCGGACCCGCGTGTCGCCACTGTGTACTCGCAATCCTAGCGCCGCCACATGGCAGGTCACAAGACACGGACATGACCTCGCCCCAGTTGTACGGACGACAGAGCTTGCGACCACACGTATCACGTCTTCCTCTCATTTGCCGAGAGACAGATTAAATAGCCTTCAGCTAGTCCATCGCTACTACCTAGCAAGGCGCCATGTGTATCATTGCTAATTGCTTACTACTATGCAAGAGATGTATTTCAACAAGAACAAGACTACATTAAAGTTAAGTATATTAAAATCTCTCTTCTTTTCTTTATAGTTTTTCATCCAGTCTCCTGTTTCAGAATTTACGCCCGTCTGCGTTAGTTTCGCGTGCACCTAGCCACTCATTGTGTCGAGACCTTAGGGAATCGACACAACATATCGTACACCCCCTAGTTGCAGACTACGTACAGCCTTCATGGTGGTCATATTTCCCGACGGCAGAGGCATTTTTCAGCAAGATAATGCTCCATGTCACAATGCCAGCAGTGAGATGAAATGGATTGAGGAACACAGTGGCGAGTTCCGAATGATGTGCTGGTCCCCCAACTCACCAGATCTGAACCCGATCCAACATATCTGGGATGTGATTGAACGTGGCGTCAGGATTTATGGGAATTAGGTGACTTGTGTGTGCAGGTGTTGTCCAACTGCCTCCAGTGACCTATCAAGTCTTCATTTCTTCCATGCCACGACGCGTCGCAGCTGTTATCCTTCCCAGTGGGGGACATACCGGCTACTAGGCAGGCGATTATAAAGTTCTGGCTAATCAATCTATAAAGTAATGTAACATATTAACTGCTCTGCAGAAATGAATGACATTGTGGGATTGCGATGCTGCAGGTCTCCCGGTCTCATAGCGAGAGGTTTGCGTGATTGTATTGCCAAATGGGGATGCCCGGCAAGACGAGGCAGTTGAAGGACCGTGATAGTATTTGTGCAGTTACGGTGTTGCTGTTCTTCACTACAACATGACCCGGAGACAAGATCTGGATGACTTTATGTGAGGAAGGATCATTACGGATCTGGAAGAAGAACGAATTGGGTCCGAGTGTAGCCCAGGAGGTTGCTGTTGTTTACACCATGCTTTTACAAGCATACGAAGCGTTCCGATCTGCAGACGTTACTGCAGCTGATGACCGCTGCATTGTGCATCAGGCAAGATGCGACCCAAGTCAAACAGTGTGTGCAGTTGAAACCACGCTTAACAACACTGCAAGGCAGGCAATCTCATGCTTCACAGTAGCACTACGACTGCATAGGGTTGGTGTCATTGTCCGACGATGAGTATGTCGTGTTCCGTTGACACCTACGCATCGGTAGCACCGTTTGCTTTAGTGCCAAGAGCAGAGCGACTGGGCCAACGTAGAGTTCGGTCGCTTGCTCTTCTCGGATGAGAGCACATTCAGTCTGAGTAGTGATTCTGGACGCATCCTTATATGGCGACAGGTGGGAACATATGATGATCCCAGGAACGTTGTTGGGCATCGTCATTTTGGTCCTCTGGGTGTTAAGGTGTGGAGAGGCATAATGTTGCATACGAATACTGACTTTCAAATCTTTGAACGTGGTGCATTCACCACCAGTCAACGTTATCGCGTCACTGTACTTCTCCTGCAAGAGCATTTTTTCACGGGTCAATTTAGACATGACTTCACTTTCATGGGTAAGAACGCCCAACCGTGTCGAAGAGCACAGATGCAGGATCTCTTGGAACGGGAGGATATCCGGCAAACAGATTAGTCTTTCTGTTCTGGCGTAACCACAAGCGCCGAAACGAAGATGCGGAACGTAAGAACAAAGATTGCGGTGAGGAAACATCGGCCAACGGTGCGCGGAACTGGACAGCGCCGCGCCAGAAGTGAATCAGTGCGCCGCTCCTGCCAGCCTCGACCGGTCAGATCGCCTCACTGTACTGACATAAGTGGCAAGTATTTGCGGAGCGTGCTACAAGAATAACTAGTTGCGATCCGTATCAGTTACTTGTCTGGTCTTTGTCTGTAGCGATGACTATTACTGTTTTGCATGCTACTTGCGACATCGATGTAACTCCACAGTTTTGTTAATTTGCTTTATAGAAATAAAACTAATAATGTCATTTCTTTGAATTGTTGTGTAGCATTCCGAGAAGGCAGTATCCTTTCGGTATCCTATAAGCGATGAGTGGGCAAGATCCAACAACTGGCGACGAGGTGCTACAAACAAACTACGCGCCTGCCGGCCACGGACTTACGCATTTTTTAAGTGCTGGCGCCTAATTTCTCTTTTGTCTTTACTTTGCAGGGGCGCTCGCTTGGTTCTCACAGTTTCTTGCCGTTTTCGCTAATCAGTGTTTTCAGGTGGGCATTTCCTAAATTTTCTTTGTTTCTTTTTGTCTATTTGTTACATTTGCGTCTTCCAACATGCCCACCAATCGCGTCCCGCCCCTGCTAACAAGGGGAGGCCGCCAATTGTGAAATTCAGATTCGATTCATACTCTGCATAATAAAAGCTCATGGCCAGAGGTATAATGTGGCAAAGCACCAAGATGCACTTCTCAGCCGTTGTCGAGAAAATCGACAGTTAAAAGAACCCGTTGCGGTGAAATACTCTCTACGACTAATAATTTTATACAGCGTTGTGGCGCAGCGGTAAGCGCTCGGGTTTGTAATCCAAAGGTCGCCAGATCGAATCTCGCACCATGCAATTTTTTTTTAGTATTTGTTTTTTGTAATTCAAATGTGTGTATATATATATATATATATATATATATATATATATATATATATATATAATTCGCGGCAATCAGTTGCAACAATTATGCATATAATAAGTTGCTGAAAGTCGTTTGTCGTTGAGAAACTGGAGACTTTGAACATCATTATGTTTTCCGCAAACAAAGTTGTATTTCACAAATGTTATTAATTGTCTTCATAATGTTAACCACGTATAGTTAACGGAAGACGTAGAAACGATATTCCGAAACGAATACGTATAGCGTAAGTCAAACGTTCGAATTAGAATAGAGACCCCACGAACACAAATTCGCTGTGGCAGGTTTAAAATATAAACTCCGTTACTCTCTCGTTACACTTGAAGGACAGATGTTGAATGGGCCGAAACGAGCCGTCGCATAACAGCGTAGTTGCCTGCTAACTTCGAAAGAAGGTAGATGCGGTCCCTAGCGCAACTTATAACATCGTCGAAAATCAGTGCGGACGGGAGAGCTTTGGTACACCCTGTTAAAAAAACGGAAAAATGGAGGCGGTACAATTGGAGAGCGATCCGCCTTCACCAACATGCATAAGCAATTCATTAATAGTTTATATATATATATATATATATATATATATATATATATATATATATATATATATATATATATATAATATTCGGATTACAAACCCGAGCGTTTACCGCTGCGTCACGACGCTGTCGAACATTATTAATCGTAGAGAGTATTTCACCGCAACGGTTTCTTTTAACTGTCGATTTTCTCGACAACGGCTGAGGAGTGCATCTTGGTGCTTTGCCACATTACACCTCTGGCCATGAGCTTTTATTATGCGCAGCATGAATCGAATCTGAATTTCACAATTGGCGGCCTCCCCTTGTAAGTGTTAGATGCAACACAACTAATGCAGATGTTTCACTTCCAGACTGTCCGCCCCCCGTAGCTGAGTGGTCAGCGCGACAGAATGTCAATGCCCGGGTTCGATTCCCGGCTGGGTCCGAGATTTTCTCCGCTTAGGAACTGGCTGTTGTGTTGTCCTAATCATCATCATTTCACCCCCTTCAACGTGCAAGTCGCTGCCGTGGCGTCAAACCGAAAGACTTGCACCCACCGAACGGTCTACCCGACGGGAGGCCCTAGTCACACGACGTTTACATTTTAATTCCAGGCTCAACAAATCGCCACGTTACTCAACAGGGTGCAGCAGCTACTGGCCAACGCTGCTCGCCCAGTCAGAACAAGCACCGCTTACTACTGCTGCTATACCATCTTTTTGACAGTTTCGTGACCAAGAAGAGGAATGGCTCGAGTGGTTAGCCCAGTTCGAATCGCATCTCATCGCCCACAACGTCCCAAGTACTGTGAAACTTCCGTATCTATTATCAGCTTTAGGAAGTGCAGTGTTGAGATTAATTCTAAAACTCTCTCCTAGCGCCACTCAGAGTGAACTTGCTTACGGCGCAGTGGTATACTCACTAGCAAACTATTATGACAAACAAGTGAATGTGGTAGCAGCTAGGTACCAATTCTTTCATTGCAAAAAACGGCCAGAACTAACATATCGCGAGTGGGTAACAGATTTGCAAGGTATGACAAGGAAATGCAACTTCAAATGTGCTTGCGGTGCTTTATATTCAGTTATTACGTTGCATGATGCGATCGTGTACAGTGTGCCTGATGTCAAACTCTGAGAACAGATTCTGAAACAGTCCGAACCATCATTTGAGCAGGCCCGCATCTCGTGGTCGTGCGGTAGCGTTCTCGCTTCCCACGCCCGGGTTCCCGGGTTCGATTCCCGGCGGGGTCAGGGATTTTCTCTGCCTCGTGATGGCTGGGTGTTGTGTGCTGTCCTTAGGTTAGTTAGGTTTAAGTAGTTCTAAGTTCTAGGGGACTGATGACCATAGATGTTAAGTCCCATAGTGCTCAGAGCCATTTGAACCATTTGAGCAGGTAGTGCAAATCTTAAGTCAGTGCGACTCCGGTGCCTTGTCGGCTCATACATTGGAGCAGCCTTCTATTTGTCGGGTTGATTCCCTTAGCTGCGATCGCCCCATTCCGCACCGGTGGCTTGGGCTAGTCAAGCCGAGTCAACGACGCCTCTCCACGCCGCATAAGCAGTTCGCTACACAGACGAAAAGAATTAAGGTGGTGGTGGTTAGTGTTTAACGTCCCATCGACAACGAGGTCATTAGAGACGGAGCGCAAGCTCGGTTTAGGGAAGGATTGGGAAGGAAATCGGCCGTGCCCTTTCAAAGGAACCATCCCGGCATGTGCCTGAAACGATTTAGGGAAATCACGGAAAACCTAAATCAGGATGGCTGGAGACGGGATTGAACCGTCGTCCTCCCGAATGCGAGTCCAGTGTGCTAACCACTGCGCCACTTCGCTCGGTCGAAAAGAATTAAGTCTTGTGCTCGCTGTTATACCCCGCACAAACACCAAGACTGCTCCCCCCGACAAGCTCAGTGTTACGCTTGTGGTAAAAAAGGACATGTACAGTATGTATGTTTGCAACGGAACACACGTAAAAATTCGGCCCACTCTGAAAACTCTAGTCACAAGGCTCACATCATTAATGTAGTATATTCCAAGTCTTCAACTAGCAAGCGTGCACTTTCGTCAGTGATACGTCAGTCAAACAAACTTTTTGTTCATTTACTTATTAGTGGGAAATGTGTGAAATTTCAGTTCGACACAGGTGGCCCCGTCAAATTGCTCAATCGTCACACATATGAACTGTTAGGCTCCCCACGCCTGTCTAAAACAAGCACATAACTGACGGCTTATAATGGACAAGACAATCCCGTTCTCGGAATATGTATTTTGCCTGCTCTGTATCGCTCGCAGACGCGAATTCAAAATGGTTCAAATGGCTCTGAGCACTATGGGACTTAAACATTTGAAGTCATCAGTCCGCTAGAACTTAGAACTAGTTAAACCTAAATGACCTAAGGACATCACACACATCCATGCCCGAGGCAGGATTCGAACCTGCGACCGTAGCAGTCGCTCGGTTCCGGACTGAAGCGCCTAGAACTGCTCGGCCACCGTGGCCGGTTCGCAGACGCGAACAGTGATTTTTACAGTGCTACACTCACGCGAGTATTAGAACATATTTGGACTTGACTCTTTTAATTTTTTTTTTTTTTTTTTTGCTTTAACAGTCAAGACAATGTGTTGTCAGTGTCCGCATTCAATGCACAAGACAGTGTAGCTAGCGTGCTAGAAGAATTCCCAGAACTCTTTTCAGAAGGTTTAGGCAAGGCTAACAATTTTGTTGCACATGTCACGCTGAAAGACAACACTCAGCCGTAATTTTGCCGGGCCAGAACTGTTTCCATTGCATTACGGGACAAAGTTGCTGCTGAACTTCAGGAATTGCCAGATAACGGAGTTATTACGCCCATGTCAGCTAGCCAGTGGGCTAGTCCACTTGTTTTGCTCCCCAAAACTTCAGACCGCATTCGCCTCTATGTTGACTTTAAGTCTACAGTCAACCCAGCCGTGCGGAGTGACCGCGGGATTTTAGGCGCCATGTAACGGATTGTGTGGCCCCTCCCGCAGGAGGTTCGAGTTCTCCCTCGGGCATGGGTGTGTGTGTTGTTCTTAGTATAACTTAGTTTAAGTTAGTTTAAGTAGTGTGTAAGTCTAGGGACCGCTGACATCCGCAGTTTGGTCCCTCAGGTATTCACACACATTTCAATTATCCCACAAACTCTCATTGATACTTATCCATTGCCACGCCCAGAAGGTCTAAGGAACAAATTAGGAGCTGGACGCTTTTTATCTAAAATCGATTTGCGCGACGCATATCTTCAAATACCGCTCGATGAAGGATCTCAGCCAGCCGAAGTGGCCGAGCGGTTCTAGGCGCTTCAGTATGGAACCGCGTGACCCCTACGGTTGCAGGTTCGAATCCTGCCTCGGGCATGGATGTGTGTGATGTCCTTAGGTTAGTTAGGTTAAGTAGTTCTAAGTTCTAGGGGACTGATGATGTGAGATGTTCAGTCCCATAGTGCTCCGAGCCATTTGAAACGTTTTTGACTGTTCGTACGAAACAGTTATCGCGTCGACACTGTACTTGGCAGAGTATGGACGCCCAAATAGAACAGACGACGCCAAAGGGTCACGCATGTGCGGAAAATCTGTCCGCTCCGCCACAAAATTCTCTGCTTGGCCTAGGTAGCAATCGTCATGGCTACGAGTGCACATAGACTTTGCGGGACCGTTTTGGAACACTCGTTGGTTTATTGTGTTTGACTCATATAGCAAGTTTCCTTTTGCTGTGCCAATGAACTCGACGACGTCACGCAGCACAGTTCAGGTGTTGTCGTCGAGATTTTGCCTCGAAGATTTACCTGAAGTTACACTGTCAGACAACGGCCCTCAGTTCACCTCGCATGAATTTGCAACATTCTGTGAACGCAATGACATACACCGTCTAACTAGTACCGGAAAGTTTTGTCAGGACATTCAAGCAGCAGATGGCCAACCTTTGCTCCGCACACGCCAGGGATCAAGCACTGCAACCGTTCCTCGCCTCGTATTGTTGTCACCCACGAGGTGGGCCACCGCCGGTGGAACTGCTTTACGGCCGCCGCCATCGGACACTGATCCACCTGCTCCACCCATATCAGTATCCGGCGCCGAAGGAAGGCCGCAAGTATCGCTTCGAGCCGCATGATATTGTCTTTTACAGGGTTTTTAGCGGCAGCAGACGGTGGGCGTGAGGCGAGATCGTCCGTCGACTTCGCGCTTGCATGTATCTTATTTCAGGTCCAGATGGCTCGCAGCGCTGCCGTCAAGATCAACTTTGTCATGTACACGATGATCTTCCAGTCTCTCTTCCTCCAGATTCGCGGGTCCGGAGGACAGCGATGGCACAGCAGCCGCCAGAGGGTGTCTCTACGACACCGCGGGACGACCCCATGCTGACGGAGCCTTCGCCTCCTCCGCCTCCACTCGTCCAATCAGTGGAGCTGGACCCGCAAGCACCACCGCAGTCGCCCCCTTCTTTATCTGATTCATGGCAGCAGGAGGTGGACACGTACCCACCTGGTCGTTTACCTGGGGACGCTTCTGCCAGAGCGCAGGCCGTATGGCGGGGTGCGGGAGGAACCTTGACGTCCGCTGCAGCCGCAGCTTCTGGCCCCTGGCCCGTGGTCTCCATACGCGACGACGGTCCGTCACTTTGGAAGGGGAGGGGGGGGGGAGGAGGAATGTTCTGGCGTAACCACAAGCGCCGGAACGAAGATGCGGAACTTGAAACACCCACGTTGTATCGTTTATTGGGTTTTGTGTGATTTAACGAAGCCGCCAAACAATTACTGTGAATATATGACCGTATTCTAAATGGATGAAAGGCCATCGGTTTTTGTGCTGTGGTTTCGGGGGTATTTCAACCGTGCGGAATACTTAATTACTGAAAGTTTTCTGTTATTAAAGACCCCAAAGGTTGCTATATACAAACTGTTACGTATTTTCTCTCAGCACACAAATTCTGAGGCAGTTGCTACCTTCGCCTTACACGCTCCCTTTAATTACGGTTATATCTATTATTGGTTGTTGATATTACGCGCATTGATAAAAAATGGTGAGTGTTCATCGGAGGTGAGGGTATCATCTGGAGTGCCCGAGGGGTGTGGTAGGTCCGCTGTTGTTTTCTATCTACATAAATGATCTTTTGGATAGGGTGGATAGCAATGTGCGGCTGTTTTCTGATGATGCTGTGGTGTTCGGGAAGGTGTCGTCGTTGAGTGACTGTAGGAGGATACAAGATGACTTGGACAGGATTTGTGATTGGTGTAAAGAATGGCAGCTAACTCTAAATACAGATAAATGTAAATTAATGCAGATGAATAGGAAAAAGAATCCTGCAGTGTTTGAATACTCCATTAGTAGTGTAGCGCTTGACACAGTCACGTCGATTAAATATTTGGGCGTAACATTGCAGAGCGATATGAAGTGGGACAAGCATCTAATGGCAGTTGTGGGGAAGGCGAATAGTCGTCTTCCGTTAATTTGTAGAATTTTGGGAAGCTGTGGTTCATCTGTAAAGGAGACCGCTTATAAAACACTAATACGACCTATTCTTCAGTACTGCTCAAGAGTTTGGGATCCCTATCAGGTCGGATTGAGGGAGGACATAGAAGCAATTCAGAGACGGACTGCTAAAATTGTTCCTGGTAAGTTCGATCATCACGCGAGTGTTACAGAAATGCTTCAGGAACTCGGGTGGGAGTCTCTGGCGGAAAGGACGCGTTCTTTTCGTGAATCGCTACTGAGGAAATTTAGAGAACCAGCATTTGAGGCTGACTGCAGTACAGTTTTACTGCCGCCAACTTACATTTCGCGGAAAGACCACAAAGATAAGAGAGATTAGGCCTCGTAAAGAGGCGTATAGGCGGCATTTTTCCCTCGTTCTGTTTGGGAGTGGAACAGGGAGAGAAGATGCTAGTTGTACGAGGTACCCTCCGCCACGCACCGTATGGTGGATTTCGGAGTATGAATGTAGATGTAGATGTAGATGTAGGTTAACATTGACAACAATCCTCACTGGAATCCATGCTTGTTGCTGGCCGACGCGGTTGACGCGAAACACGTAATTCGCCACTTGTCACTTTTGGTTTTATATCACTCGCGAATCGCTATTGATGAGGGTCAAACCCACGACGACAAGGGGACGCGCTCATTTGTCACACTCCGGTGAATTTACCATTTACTCCTCACTCGGCAGATCCGACATTGACACCGTACTCATCTCGACCGCCATTTTTTTATTTTTGCCAGTCTTTACAATACTGCTTTCACTCAACACTAATCTCACTGCCTCCTGCAGCGCTCGAGAATCGATTCCCGTCTGCTGTCGACCTGGACGTCACATACTAGTATCTATGTTCTTGGGATCACGGATCCCTTACAAACTCAAGACCAGAGAAGGTGGTTTTGCATGTTACTTGCGACATCGATGTAAATCCAAAGTATTATTAATTTCATTTATAGAAATAAAACTACTAATTTCATTTGTTTGGACTGTTGTATAGCATTCCGAGAACGCAGCATCCTTTTGGCACCCTACAAGCGAAGAGTGGACAAGCTCCAACACTTTCCGTTCCCCTGACTTAAATCCCATCGAGTATGTGTGGATCATCGCATGTCGGGGAGACGTACAGCAGCTCGTCCACACACACCAAAGACGACCATCCGGCGGCTGTTAACCGCACTGCTCGAGGAATGGAGCGCCCTATCAGAATAACTCCTTGCCAACCTTGTGATCAGCGAGGGAGCAGATTGCAGACCAAGCTTTGCCATCCGTGGTATTCACACTCCCTATTAAAAGCCATGTCCCACCGTTTGTAATGTCCTTGGGACCATCATGAATCGCTGAGACGTGAGTATATAATTACCTTTCAATAAATGTGTTATTTCTGTCCGATTCGTTACGTATTCCTTCCGTATGCTACTGTAGCAGTTCTTTCCATGGAAGGTTCAAGTTTCATTCGCCTCCTTATTTAGCAGTGACACCCCATGCGACAGTTTCTTTCTTCTGTAAGAAGAAACCATTGTATTAATCATCTCCTTTATGGCATTTAAGTCATGTGATTTCTTCCGTTCCTATAATAGAGGGCATTTAGTAATTTTGTACCACACACAACTTTCACTGCCAAGTAAACGCGCTATTCATAAACACAGGCGAGTAACTGAACTGAAAGGTACTCATAGTATCGGAATAACAATAACGGTGACGATTCGCGACAACAGGGTGCAGTCAACAACAATGATTTAACAGCACAAAAACGATCGTTTGTTTACGCTCAGAAGTAAATGCGGTGGGGGTCGTGCTGTCGAGTTTTCGGTCCCTGCTTTCCAGGTGCGTGCAAACTTAGTTACAGGCTGAAACTTCCTGGCAGAGTAAAACTATGTGCCGGACCGAGACTCGAACTCGGGACCTTTACCTTTCGCGGGCAAGTGCTCTACCAACTGAGCTACCCAAGCACGATTCACACCCCGTCCTCACAGCTTTACTTCTGCCAGTATCTCGTCTCCTACCTTCCAAACTTTACAGAAGCTCTCCTGCGATCCCTGCAGAACTAGCACTCCTGAAAGAAAGGATATTGCGGAGACATGGGTGAGCCACAGCCTGGGGGATGTTTCCAGAATGAGATTTTCACTCTGCAGCGGAGTGTGCGCTGATATGAAACTTCCTGGCAGATCAAAACTGTGTGCCGGACCGAGACTCGAACTCAGGACCTTTGCCTTCTTAGTTACAGGCTGTTTACAGCGTCGGCTACTGATAGGCTTAACTGTGAAAATGAGGTACCACTGTGTGACTGTGAACAGCACTTCTTCATATCTTTGAAATACGATGCCTGCAGTTTTTCATAGGCTGCGAAATGTAAACCTGTTTGTACCTGTGGGTGTCATTTGAATGTTTGTAAAATATTTACCTTTCACAGGAATAAATGGTTTAATACTGGTTTAAGGTCTAAATTTAAATGTGTTTTTAAATCGTTGATATCATAACAATTATTCAGTAAAACGGACTACAGATTGTCGCTAAATCTAGCATTGTTCCTTTCTTCTTTGTAGATTCGAAAGAGAACATTCATGGTCGTCCTTGTATTCCCAACGACACATCTGCTTAATTAGTTATATAATTACATCTGGAGCATCTTAATTCACAGTAATATATTAATGAGTTTCAAACGAACGTGTATAAGACAACTTTAACTATTGTCTACCCTTTGAGATATCTTCACATACTGTCTTTTATACCATTGCTTTGGTTCAACCAACGGAAGTACTACAGCCTGGGATCACTCAGAAGAATGAACTGCACTATTAAGTCGTGGTTTCGGTTGAGAGACCGAATGCATGGTTGAAGCAACAGAAAAACTAGAAACTGGCTACCCCTGACAAAAAAGAATGAATAATACAGTCAACGTGCAAAACTACAACAGTCTGTCCCGATAATTTTCATTCGGTTATTCTCACACATTGATTTCACTCGAAAGTAACGAATGAATCCAACTGATATGTAAAACTGCAACCAGCTGAATCGATTGTTTTTATTCCGCTGATCCCACACATTGGTTTCAAAGAGTGAATGAGCAATGAATGAATGAGCAATTTAACTCGTACACGACACTACGATCGAATTAATTTTCAACAACAGACTGAAGCGATTTTTTCATTTGGATGTTCTCGTCACTTTCCAGGAGGCTCCACTGGACAGCGAAACGGGTGTAATTCAACGTGCTGTATTCATCAAGGTGCAGTTCTACAGTTGCATCTAAAGGGAAATCGATGTAGGACTACAACAGTTATTTTAATTCTACACTACAAACAGATGATAGCGCTTCTTGTACTCAGTGAAGCATTTGAAAATTGGCGAACCATTCGGCTAGTCTGTTTTCCTTTCGTTTGATGATAAATAATTCGACTGGAGAAGAGTTGAATTAGGCAGAGACTGACAATATAAAAATTTTTGGTAGATTAATAAGATTGCAGCGAATATATGCACTGACTACATCAGGTTTTTTTAAAACATTTCCTAATTTAACCTGATTCCTTGCTTTTCTGGGTGATCTTTAGAATCGTTAAACAATAAGAATATGGGGCAAGTGCCACGGGCAGGGCAAAAACGTCTCCCAGTGAGCCGAGGGAAAGCAAACTTCCACAAAAATTCAGACGCAGCAAGTTTCACGTACAGCGGGACTCGCTTCGTTGATATGGAAGCTGTCGACCCGCCTATTGTTTTTCTTTGACACGTTTCCACCCTGAACAGGCGAGGTGAAAGAGTTTGTTCTGGATGACAGGACTTCGTTAGCAATAGGTTGACAGATGGACCATATTGAGAAAAGTGCATTCAGCAGACAAACATCTCCCAGCTTTCCAAAAAACCATCGCAAAACAGCTCTGACCTACTACAGACTGAGAAGATGCCACAGGATTGGCAGCTAGCCTTGAGCACAGTTTGTTAGCTTCTCCCAGGATCCGTCATACAAAGCTGCCTGCTATGTGCGAGAGCAATGATTGGTGAAACTGATGTAATCTCATGAGAACATGACACGTAGAGGGATTTACTTTGGAAAAGAAGGGAGGAAACTGAGTCCACTGCTTCTTAACATTTCGCCTCTTCTTGGCATTATATATTTTTTTAAAGAAACAAGTACACCATCCACAGACGGATATAGTTTTTAAGAAAATTGGTGGTCGAGTACTTTTTTGGTGAGAAGAAAGGAGCAGTACCTTCCTTACTGACGTGGAAGGAACTTCTTCGTCGGGCTTGGCTCTGAACACATCGGCTCACAACAGGCTACGCTCTGAAGTGGAACAAATGGTTCAGATGGCTCTGAGCACTATGGGACTTAACATCTGAGGTCATCAGTCCCCTAGAACTTAGAACTACTTAAACCTAACTAACCTGAGAACATCACACACATGCATGCTCGAGGCAGGATTCGAATCTGCGACTGTAGCGGTAGCGTGGATCCAGGCCGAAGCGCCTAGAACCGCTCGGGAAGTGGAACAGCCAACTATGATCTATTACTCGAGTCCTCGGAGGAATGACTCTGGCATGTTTCTTCATACAGCGAGATATGATGACAGCACTGTGGTCATTTTATACCGAAGTTCATGGTGAACATGTCTAGCAGCTCAGGCTTCTTAGGACAATCCCGAATTCGTAGTTCAGATTCATGATAGGATGTACTGTCCAATGTTTGTCAGCGCATGGCCAGACGAATGGCCTTCTTCGGTCTTGAATTCAGTCAAACAATGTCTGTAATCGATATGTAGAAAAGGTGAGATAAATTTCATAGTCATATGCGTGACTATTAGCAGCTCTGAACACTTAATGTAACTATGCCAACCGATAGTTCTAGTTTTATAAATCTCGTGGTTAATTCTATGTTTGTAAGTTTGGTGATATCAAGATCGATTCAGATGCGTTTCCAGTTTAATGCTTTCTTTCGTAATAAACTAAAGAGCTCATGCAAGTCTTGTTTATATTATTACATATAATAAAATAGTAACATGCAAATTGCCCATCTTAAGATTAATTGCTGGGGCCACAAGAAGAGAAAACGAAGAGGGATATTGGGTGAACTGTAAGACATTCTAAAGGAGAGTACCTGATTGCCTAACTCGCTTCTGCGCCGTCGATGCGACACGGCTATCTATCTCCGAAAAATAATATAAATGTGACACGCCGGCTGGAAAAGAGGGGATGATTTACGGCAAAGCCCATCAGCACCGGTTTTTTGCCGTTAATGGCAAAAGCGGAACAGGTGGAAAGAGCATCGTCCATTTGTAATGAAAATTCTGCGTTGTGGAAAGCGTAACTTCTATTCTGAATGTATGCTGGAGAACATCCTTTATGCACTTAACTGATTTACCTCCTCATTAATGGATTGTAATTTTCGTTCATTAAGTAAGCTTACCGAACAAAATTTTAGTCATCCATGTAAAAGAGCGTACTGGTCGCTTTTGAGAGCTATAATCTATATTAGTAAATGTCTCAAATGGTCGGCCGGTCACGCGTGCACCAGATAACAATTGCAGCAAGACCTCCACGGGCAACAAAAATTTGATTTTCGGTATTTGGTGTAATTATTGACCAAATTTTAAAATTTTATATCCTATCATAACCTGGCCTTTAAGAGCTATAATCTTGTTTTATAGGTTTAACGAAGTAAAGATCATTATGAGAACCTGACAAAATTTTGCACCTATGTAAAATCGAGAGCTTCTAGCCAATCATCCGTTGACCAGTCTGGTGTGCAAAAGAATACACCAAAAGAAACGCCGAAGTTTTAAATGTCGCATTTAAGAAATCGTTCACGCCCCAGGATCGAGCAGTTGTGCCGTCGTTCGATCGTCGTACCGACTCTTGCATGGAGAACGTAGTAATAGGCACATCTAGTGTGGATAAGCAACTAAAGGATAGAAAACAAAGAGGTCACTAGGTCCGAATGGAATCTGAATTCGTTTTACAGTGCGTTGTCTATTGCATTGGACCCTACCTAGCTTGCGTTTATCGCCAATCTCTGATCCATCAAAAGGTTCCAAGCGAGTGCAAGAGAGATCAAGTGTCTGATACATATAAGAGAGGTAAAAGAGCGAATATAAAGAATTATAGACCCATATCCTTTAGCTTCGGTTTGCTGCAGAATTCTTGAGCATATTCTCATTTCGAATTTAACAAATTTACTTGAGAAGGAATCGCTGCTGTTCACTAATCAGCACGGATTTAGGAAGCATCACTCGTGTGAAACTCAGCCTCCTCTGTTGTCACGTGATATCCTACGAACTATGGATGAAAGGCAACAGGTATGCTCCATATTCCTAGATTTCTGAAAAGCGCTTAACATGTTTGCCCCTGTGGCAGACTGTTAACAAGGCGCGAGCGTGTGGAATAGGCACCGAGATATGCGAATGCCTCGAAGACTTCCTCTGTGATACAACACAGTATGTTGTCCTCGACGGCGAGTGTTTGTCAGAGACAAACGTATTCTCAGCAGTTCCTCAGGGCAGTGTGATAGGACCGCTGTTGTTTTCCTTGTACATAAACGATCTGGCGAACAGGTCAGCGCGAATCTATGGTTGTTTTCTGATGATGCTGCAGTGTACGGAAAGGTGTTGAAGTTGAGCGACTGCAGGAAGAGTCAAGATAACTTAAACAAGATTTTTAGATGGTCGAAAGGCAGCTTGTTGCAAATGAAGATGAGTTGAAGAAACAGTCCAGTAATGTTAGAATTCAGCATTGGTAGTGTACTGCTTGACACCGTCACCTGGAATTATTATCTGACCATAACGTTGCAAAGTGATACGAAAAGGAACGAGCACGTATGAAGGCAGTAGTGAAGGTGAATGCTCAGTTTCGTTTGGTTGAGAGAATTTTAGGGATGTGTGGTTCATCTACAAAGTACATCGCGTGTAGAACACTAGTGCGAGCCATTCTTGAGTATTTCTCGAGTGTTTGGGATCCCCATCAGGTCGGACTAAAGAAGAGCGTCGACGCAATTCATAGATAGATTTGTTATAGGTAGATTCAGTCATAACGTGTGTATTAAGGAGATACTTCGAGAACTTAAGGGGACCACACCCAGCCTATCTAACCAATGTTAATTTAGGCGAATATTTGACCCATTTCTGAAAAAGCTTTTTGATGCAGGACGTTAATATTTTTACTGTATTTTACGCGATGCTGATAGAGTCAACTGTACTAAAATGCACTTTATCCATTTTACAGTTTTTAAGAAATACATTTTTAAATTTATTAACCAAAAATATTAAGTTTTTTCTGCAGAAAATATTTTTTGTAAGCTTTCTAATGTGGGAATATTAATGAATGTAGTACCAGAGGTGGCGTTTCATGTTATGCAGAGTCTCTGAAAATTTCATTCATTTATCTATTATAGTTTCTGATATAATGGGGCATATGTACTGAAAATTTTAGTTTGCGGAAAATTGACTTTAAAGAAAAAACTTTTGAAATTTGTTACTTACAGTTAATTAAAACTGTCCTGCTGCATATTATGGCCCTTCTTTGGCCTCTAGCAGGTCTTCAAGCTTCTTTTTCACCTTCCTGGATGTTTGTCTTGCTTTTTTGGCCATATTAGATGCAGATCTGTCTGCATTGGCTATCCTCATTTTATCGCAATGTTGCAGCCCAGTGATCATATTTTCACCAGCATTATCTCCCAGCTTTTTCAGTACCCAAGACATTCCAATATCACCATAACTGAATGTAATAACAGCATCATGAACTCCTAGTTTCATTGTATGCCTGCCAACAAATACAGTTTTAGGAAGGCGGTTCCAAATTATACTGTTGAAACTTTCATTTGGGTTCTGTGTCTGCCCATGCAGACATTTTCTTAGAAAGTCAGGATGAGCCAAGTCTGTGAAAATAGGTTTAATTGCTGTAATAACAGCAGCAGGAAGAGAATGCTGATGAGAATAATATTCTCCAGTTGCCTGAGCCCTATTGTATTTGAACCATGAATTTTCTCCTGATGGACACAATCCATGACATGGCTTATCATCAGTAGAGGACTTATGGAAGAATATGGCCCAAACATCTCTCTTCATTGCCTCCAGATTTTCTGTATTTGTCCTAATTGCCTGCCCATAGTATACCTTCAAGTATTCTAGAACAACTACTCACAACCACACTTGAACAAAACTAACCGCGTGTTTGAGAGCGTGTTCTTTACAAACAGCAGAAAAAAAAGAATACCGACCGTTGTATTCCAAGGATAGCCAACACACTCGGGAGTAAAAAAAATCCCTAACTTGCAATGTAGGGGATATAAAGATCTAAAACATATGCAGAAAAGTAGGTGACAGACTAGTGGGCGTGGCACATAAACACACGTGGTAGGTAAAAGCTCTTTCAATGCTCGAAAAAATTTTTTTTCAGCAAAATCCTTTTCAGAGTACTTAAATAAAACTTTAATCTATCGAAATATGATGAAAACCGAAAATCGATTTTTTCCGACCTGAACCATGGTGTGATCCCCTTAAGTGGGAAACTCTGGAGTGAACACTTCGTTCTTTTCACGAAACGCTATTGAGAGAATTTATAGAGCCAGCGTCCCAAGCTGACTTGCCGAACGATTATATTGCCGCCAACTTACATTTCGCGTATAAGACCACGAAGGTAAGAGAAATAAGGGCTCGTACAAAGGCGTATAGGCAATCCTCTTTCCCTCGCTCTATTTGCGAGTAGAGCACGAAAGGAAGTACTGGTTGTGGTAGAAGATACCCTCCGCCACGCAGGATACGGTGGCCTGTGCAGTGTGTACGTAGATGTAGAGGTAGATGTAAAACAGGTACTACAGTCAGAAACAGTGTGTGCCTTGAGGCAACGAAACTCATAGAGCGCAAACTACCAAGACAACAAGCATCCGTATCAAGAGAAAAGGAGCACTTAGAGACTTCGAACAAACTTTACAGATCATCTCAAATGTTTCTGAAATTTTTTTCGCTAACACTCCCACAAAATAAATTATCGCTAACTGTTGTTGTTGTTGTTGTTGTGGTCTTCAGTCCTGATACTGGTTTGATATAGCTCTCCATGCTACTCTATCCTGTGCAAGCTTCTTCATCTCCCAGTACCTACTGCAACCTACATTCTTCTGAATCTGCTTAGTGTATTCATCTCTTGGTCTCCCTCTACGATTTTTACCCTCCACGCTGCCCTCCAATGCTAAATTTGTGATCCCTTGATGCCTCAAAACATGTCCTACCAACCGATCCCTTCTTCTAGTCAAGTTGTGCCACAAACTTCTCTTCTCCCCAATCCTATTCAATACCTCCTCATTAGTTACGTGATCTACCCACCTTGTCTTCAGCATTCTTCTGTAGCACCACATTTCGAAAGCTTCTATTCTCTTCTTGTCCAAACTGGTTATCGTCCATGTTTCACTTCCATACATGGCTACACTCCATACAAATACTTTCAGAAACGACTTCCTGACACTTAAATCTATACTCGATGTTAACAAATTTCTCTTCTTCAGAAACGATTTCCTTGCCATTGCCAGTCTACATTTTATATCCTCTCTACTTCGACCATCATCAGTTATTTTACTCCATAAATAGCAAATCTCCTTTACTACTTTAAGTGTCTCATTTCCTAATCTAATTCCCTCAGCATCACCCGATTTAATTTGACTACATTCCATTATCCTCGTTTTGCTTCTGTTGATGTTCATCTTATATCCTCCTTTCAAGACACTGTCCATTCCGTTCAACTGCTCTTCCAAGTCCTTTGCTGTCTGTGACAGAATTACAATGTCATCGGCGAACCTCAAAGTTTTTACTTCTTCTCCATGAATTTTAATACCTACTCCGAATTTTTCTTTTGTTTCCTTTACTGCTTGCTCAATATACAAATTGAATAACATCGGGGAGAGGCTACAACCCTGTCTCACTCCTTTCCCAACCACTGCTTCCCTTTCATGCCCCTCGACTCTTATAACTGCCACCTGGTTTTGTACAAATTGTAAATAGCCTTTCGCTCCCTGTATTTTACCCCTGCCACCTTCAGAATTTTAAAGAGAGTATTCCAGTTAACGTTGTCAAAAGCTTTCTCTAAGTCTACAAATGCTAGAAACGTAGGTTTGCCTTTTCTTAATCTTTCTTCTAAGATAACTCGTAAGGTTAGTATTGCCTCACGTGTTCCAACATTTCTACGGAATCCAAACTGATCTTCCCCGAGGTCCGCTTCTACCAGTTTTTCCATTCGTCTGTAAAGAATTCGCGTTAGTATTTTGCAGCTGTGACTTATTAAACTGATAGTTCGGTAATTTTCACATCTGTCAACACCTGCTTTCTTTGGGATTGGAATTATTATATTCTTCTTGGTCTGTGGGTATTTCGCCTGTCTCATACATCTTGCTCACCAGATGGTAGAGTTTTGTCATGACTGGCTCTCCCAAGGCCATCAGTAGTTCTAATGGAATGTTGTCTACTCCCGGGGCCTTGTTTCGACTCAGGTCTTTCAGTGCTCTGTCAAACTCTTCACGCAGTATCGTATCTCCCATTTCATCTTCATCTACATCCTCTTCCATTTCCATAATACTGTCCTCAAGTACATCGCCCTTGTATAAACCCTCTATATACTCCTTCCACCTTTCTGCCTTCCCTTCTTTGCTTAGAACTGGGTTGCCATCTGAGCACTTGATATTCATACAAGTGGTTCTCTTCTCTCCAAAGGTCTCTTTAATTTTCCTGTAGGCAGTATCTATCTTACCCCTAGTGAGACAAGCCTCTACATCCTTACATTTTTCCTCTAGCCATCCCTGCTTAGCCATTTTGCACTTTCTGTCGATCTAATTTTTGAGACGTTTGTATTCGTTTTTGCCTGCTTCATTTACTGCATTTTTATATTTTCTCCTTTCATCAATTAAATTCAATATTTCTTCTGTTACCAAGGATTTCTATTAGCCCTCGTCTTTTTACCTACTTGATCGTCTGCTGCCTTCACTACTTCATCCCTCAGAGCTACCCATTCTTCTTCTACTGTACTTCTTTACTGTATTTCTTTCCCCCATTCCATCGCTAACTATATTTTAAAAAGTTTTAATTATGTCGCTTTCTCGTCTGTTTGTTTGGTACAAATTTTCTAATTGATTTTAAACGAACTTCCTGATGAGTTAGAGACTTGAAACTTTAAACATACCTCAGTGCTAGATGACAGTGCAGTATTAAGTACTTCTTTTGTCTGGTGTGTAGCGGAGTGTACTTTGTCCACCAGTACCATTTTCTGGTGAGCCAGAGGCTTGAAACTTTCAACACAGCTCAGGACTAGGTGACAACGCAATACTAACCCGCTTTCGTGTCTGGTGTGTGACGGAATGTACTTTGTGTACCGTTGCTTTTTCTCCCTTCTCCTGTTCCACATGCAAATGTTCCCTGGGGATAACTGTGCTGGCGTCTGCTGGCATCAGCACGCCATGTGGCATGGCATAGAGGTTATGAGAGTATCGACATAGGCCAACGATACGACTCGCTGGAAACACGCCGCCAACGCCCTCCTACCGCCAGTATTTAGGACTGCCGCCGTGAACCCAAGGGCCAGTTTAGCCAATCAGTTCGATCCTGTTACGTTAGTTAGTTCCAGCATACACGCCGTGTGAGTCCCAGAGTGTCACCGTGACGGAGCCACAGACTTAGCCTCGAGCACAGAGGGAAGCAGCACGCAGCAACCTTATAGTCAACAACGGGAACTTGTACTTCAACAGTTCAACAGCATTGAGGCTACGTGCACTATACAGAAGACAGCTTGCACCACACCACATGAAAACGTAAGTAGCTCTTTCTTTATGAACAAAGAACCCAGTTATTGATTGCGTCCAGTTATAGAACGAGGATACCGGCCACCACCATCCTCTTCTTGCTTCCCATGGTGCAGCGCTACAGAAACAACGAGGCGGGAATAAAAGCGGCTAAAGAGAATACAACAATAACAGTTGCTGGTAAGTCCCCATGTGAACTCGATGATCTCTAATTTTTTACGTTTTAGGTCTTTTCGTGACATAAGCACAGGAGCAGCCAATGTATTTAGAATTATATACTAATACCTTCAGCTGCTGACAGGCGTTGATATACTGTATATCACTGGAGATAGGTGAAAATGTGTGCCCCGACCGGGACTCGAGCCCGGAATCTCCTGTTTACATGGCAGATGCTCTATCCATCTGAGCCACCGAGACCACAGAGCATAGTGCGACTGTAAGGACTATCTCGCACACGCCACCCGCGAGACACACATTCTCGCCTTATATGTCCACACGCTACATTCGTAGCTTCCCTACCCAACACACTCATTACTCGTGGAAGACATTCTTACCTAGTTCCATAAGAGTTCGGGTAAATATGTGTGCGTCCGCACAGAAGAAGAAAGTCATGGCCGGTATTGCCAGAACTATTACTTACATGGATATGGTGTCTGTTCTTTGGGACATGTCCGAAATAACAGATCCCATATTCATATTACAGTCAATGTATTGGTTCACTCAGGTGAAGAGAAACTGGAATATTCCGGAATTCATCACATATCTCTGTTGTAATCTCACAGGTGAAGAGACAGTGAAACAATCCTGAATTTATCACATGACTCTGTTTTAATCTCATCCAAATGTTCAAATAAACTGAAAAATTTAACGCGCATAAGAGTAGGGAGCAAAAAACAAATATTTAAATAAAACCCTTTTTAACATAATATATTTTTAAAATGGTTCAAAAACTAAAAAGTAATTTCTCCTAGCCCCATACAGATCCCTAACTCCAGGCAGAGAGTCCAGAAAAATTATCCTAGTGAATTTTTAATAGCTATGAAAATATTAGCAGAAATTAAAAACGGAAACGTGGGGCGCAAAAATAATAAGGACGTGAATTCTTTACGCATCAATTGTGTATTGTGTGCACCCCACGTTTTTCGTTTTAAATTCAACAATTGTTTTGACAGCTATTAAAAAAATCACAAGCACAGATTTTCTGGACGATCTGCGTGGGGTTACAAATCTGTAAGCGACTAGATGAAATTTTAAACTGTCTTTCAGGAACACTTCAGGAATAACGTTTCAGTTTGTTAATTCTTTATTACTAACTTTATTCACAGCATACTTTGCAGTGTTCTGTAAAGAATGGGAAAGGAGTGGAGCTGGGGTGTAGAACTCGTACCGTGCAGTCATTGTAACCCTCCCCCTCCCCCCCACTAGTGAGGGAGGTCATAGCAATGAATCGGTGGGTATGTGCCACTCGGTTGTATGCTATCAGCCCAGTAATAAAGGTCGATGTGGAGACGTTGCCGAATGGCAAAAAGGGGCTGTCGTGTTTGGGTGTGGCTATGACGGCACCGTGAATTTTTTTACCGGATTTGTTTATACGAGGTGCGGCTAGAAAAAAACCGGACTGATGCTGGAAAAAACATTTATTTACAATTATTTACAATTTCATGTTATCTCCTTCAATGTACTCTCCTCCTCGGTCTCTACACCGCTCCATACGAATTTTCCACTGTTCATAGCAATGCTGCGGATCATTTTCGGTAAGTCCATACATTACTTCCGTCGCTTTTTCTTTTACTGCTTCAACAGTCTCAAATCTAGTTCCTTTCAAAGCTAGCCGGCCGAAGTGGCCGTGCGGTTAAAGGCGCTGCAGTCTGGAACCGCAAGACCGCTACGGTCGCAGGTTCGAATCCTGCCTCGGGCATGGATGTTTGTGATGTCCTTAGGTTAGTTAGGTTTAACTAGTTCTAAGTTCTAGGGGACTAATGACCTCAGCAGTTGAGTCCCATAGTGCTCAGAGCCATTTGAACCATTTGAACCTTTCAAAGCTGACTTGACTTTAGGGAAAAGAAAAAAGTCACAGGGGGCCAAATCAGGTGAGTAGGGTGGATGATCTAAGATGGGAATGTTGCGTTTTGCCAAAAACGTCTTCACTGACAACGCACTGTAAGCTGGGGCATTGTCTTGGTGAAGGATCCATGACTTTTTTCTCCACAAATCGTTCCGTTTTCTCCGTACTCGCTCACGTAGGGTAGCCAGGACGCTAATGTAGTAATGCTGATTCACTGTTTGTCCCTCTGGTACCCAATCAATGTGCACAATCCCTTTGATGTCAAAAAAACAATCATCATTGCCTTGAATTTCGATTTTGACATTCGTGCTTTTTTTTGTCGTGGAGAACCAGGAGTTTTCCAATGCATCGATTGGCGTTTAGTTTCGGGATCGTAAGTAAAAAACCACGATTCATCGCAAGTAATAACATTTTGTAAGAAGGTGGGATCACTTTCAATGTTTTCCAGGATTTCAGAACAAATCAATCTTCGGCGTTCCTTCTGTTCAATTGTGAGACACTTTGGAACCATTTTTGAACACACTTTGTTCATGTTGAAACTTTCATGAAGAATCTGGCTAACACTTTCCTTGTCAACTCCTGTTAACTCATACACTGCTCTGATTGTTAAACGGCGATCTTGTCGAACAAGTTTACCGATTTCTTCAATGTTTGCATCAGTTTTTGCTGAGAATGGTCTGCCAGTGCGAGTGTCATCACTGGTGTCTTCGCGGCCATCTTTAAATCGTTTAAACCACTCTAACACTTGTGTTCGCGATAAACAATCATCGCCGTACACTTGTAACATTACATACGTTTCACTTGCAGATTTTCCTAGTTTTAAACAAAATTTGATGTTAACACGCTGTTCTTTCTGTACACTCAACATTTTCCGACGCACAGACAAAACTTCAACTACTTAAAACAGACGCCACGGGCAGACTGAGTGCAGGAGGCAGATGAAACTCGAGCAGTAGGCGGAGCGAGAGTCACGTGACAGGCCACGCGACTTTCAGCCTTATTGCATTCCTTTTATTGTTTCACCAGTACTAGTCCGGTTTTTTTCTAGCCACACCTCGTATATCGACTGGCCGGTGTGTCTACAGTGACTAATGTACCACTTGCGACCGTCCCAACGAGTGCGGACTAGAGACAGCTGTCACACTTTGCCGATGACAGTCGGTAGCTGTCAGGTGCTGCTGTCACTGAATGCAGGCCCATCTCAACCAGTATCCAGGTGATCACACCACAGGGAACGACATGCAGTGGACATCTTGAGTCGGGTACCCCATTGAAGGCACATAAGGACGGACGTTCACAATGGTCCGAACGACACCGACACTGCACAGTAGCTGACACGAGATGTGTGGCGTGGTCGGGTGAGTAGACCTGAGCCCCTCGTGGCAGAGTGCTTGCGCTCCGAAAGGTGAGCAATTAGCACATCGGCAAACTATGGGTTAACCATGGACTCGCGTTGAAGCTTCATCGAATTCTTGCCGGAGCTGATCAAGAATATTTCTGACCAAGTAATGAGTGGGACAATTATTTCTATCTGTTCCACGACGAGAAAGTTGTGCGTCAGTGTCAGAGTTAAATTGTTACTCAACCGTTTTTTCCAGAAACAGTCATGTATGCAAATTTATACTGACTCAGTTTATAGGAATATTTGATTGATAGTGAGGAATATGATAAACAGCGGTATTCTGACTGACAGTAACTGACTAATGCAACATTACTCTTCTTTTCGTCCTCATTCGGATTTGCATGCCTTGTAGAGTCGGTTGCCACCCCTAGAGCCAATTCACAGAGGGCCTGCCAACGTAGAGGCAAGGGTCACAATCCCATTGGCTAAGCTTTTGTAGTGTCGCGCTGGGACGTCAAACTTTGTTCTGAACGAACACAGATAGGCTCTCCTGTAGCGCAAGGCCGTCGGGAAAACCTATAAAACCTAGGAGTGTGTAGCGTCACAATAGTTAAAATCAGTGTTATAATATGTTGATGTCAGCTGATAGACATTATCAGCGTAAATTCAATTACTTTACGTAATTAATGAACAGTGAAATAATCTCAGCCCCAAATTACCTGCATGTAGAAACAATTATCGATCAAAGTCTTTTATTCTCATTACAATATGCACGTCCTGTGTCCCTATTTACATTTCCCCACCTCTCCTTAAAGTACGTGGTCAGGTGTGAATGTTTTGAGTGTGGTAGCAGACGAACCAGAGATGTAGTAGGTCTCAGAATCTTCTACCAACTTTAACACAGTCAGTGGAAGGCAAAGAGCAGGAACAGGAGGGTTCGACCAGAGTTGCGAAAGTATAAAGAAAACGTTTTCTTAGCAGAGGGTGGTCATGGGCCTCCCCCACCAACTCGGCTGCTCGGGAGAAAGAGCCGCGCAACGGTTACGTGGAGTTTTTTTTTTTTTTTGGGAGACAAGTAAGCGACCAGACGTTCCTTCAGAACGCTGCGTCGAAATCAGGACAAAGGTATTTGAATGTTTAAATATGTTTAATGTTAACAATTCATTTATCAGAGGCTTTTTCGCGATTGATTAATTAAGAACCATTTATTGATTTTTGTTCAATTTATCCGATAAAAGAACAATCTTCTCCGTTCGAGATTTCCGTTACGACCAGCCACGTGATGCATAGTTTCAAACTGCAACCGCCGAGAAAGCTAATAAAGAGAGTTGTAGCCAATTTTTGCGATTGCTGAACATTTATGCTAGCGTGTGTCGATGTTTAACAACTTATTGAAAATTTAGCAACGAGTGTAGCTTTTCTAAGATGAGTCGTTTCGTATTCAAGCACTTCGCGCTGGAGATACCAGCCACGAGACATGCTCGAAGCCAGCCACTGTTCATAGAAAACCTGCATAGAGAAATAGTTAAGATATTTGCATTTCAGTCATAACTTAGTGCATGTCTATGTATCAGCATAGTAGTGCAGTGACCACGTGCTCTTCAAGATTTTCCTTCCCCCCACAGGACGATGCAGATCAAAGGCAACACGGCTTGCAATTCAAAGGGGAAATAATCTATGTCTATAGTTAAATAGCCGGCCGGAGTGGCCGTGCGGTCCTAGGAGCTACAGTGTGGAACCGAGCGACCGCTACGGTCGCAGGTTCGAATCCTGCCTCGGGCATGGATGTGTGTCATGTCCTTAGGTTAGTTAGGTTTAATTAGTTCTAAGTTCTAGGCGACTGATGACCTCAGAAGTTAAGTCGCATAGTGCTCAGAGCCAGTCATATAGTTAAATAAAAATTCAAAGCAGAATTAGTGAAATGTGTATTCTAAAGATTGTTAAGAAGTAACTTCGTTGATTTTTCTCTAATGTTGGTTAAAATAAAATTAACTATGTTTTTCGAAGTAATTTCCGTTCTCGGCTTGCTCATTTAAACTGTACCTAAGAAAAGAGAATCATATCAGTCACGCTGCCCCTTTACTAAAATTATTGGCACAAGACTAGATTCGTGCAGGACGTAATTTTCTCTGACCACCCCCAAAGTTACAACTGCGTTATCCGTTGCGACCTCAAATTCAATCGATAAGATTGTACTCTGAACTTTGATGGACCTAAACATCAATTCTAAAGCGGGCAGAATGGTCAGGGAAGGTTACGCTGCGGAGAGAGAAAAAGTGTGCATACGATCCTTCCCCACAGCAGGCTTATATAAAAATCAATAAAAATAATCCCTGCTGATAAAATTAAGCAAATTCCCTTCTCAGCCTGCCACTGACAGGGAGAATTAACGACATTTATGATCTAAATGCCAGTCGTTGGGAGCTTGCAAGTGGAATGAGAATGTTTGCTTTTTAGCAGCAGGCATTATTGTGTTAAACTGTAGGAAGCTGACTGTTTCTCCATAAAGCATGGACGCCAGAAATAAACATCTCGAACATGGATTGGGGCCTATGAGACACCGCTGAATGTCCAGGCTTTGCAAAAAGCAAATGTCGGCGTAGTGTTAGAAAGGGAAACAGAAAGGTGACGATGGGGAACCACGTCATTGGGTACAGAGAGAGGATAGAGAGTGAGTGAAACGACTGCTTCTGAGGAAGATGCTAGGATAAGCGTAATTGGTTAACCAGCTAGAGGAAGGTGACTATGGTTTTCTAAGCATTTCTGTTGGTTGGCACTCTGAATATTCCTAGCCTAGACAGTCTGAATTTAGGAAAAGACACAAAATGCAACAATGCGAAGTTTCCTTCCCATAAATATTCAAGCACAAAGCACTTCAACCTCTCAATCTCTCAACCTTCGGGAGCGTCCACCACCAGACATCCATGCTGAGATAAACAGTCCAGTCCGCCAGCCAGCAACGCCATCTGAGCCGATGTGTTGGGGACTGATCTGCTCTTAGCCACTGATGAGGGTTGTTGGATCTGCCAGTGATTGATTCGGCAGCCACTTCAGTAACTACTTGCAACAGTGTTGTCACACTGAGCCCCAACCGCGAGGTAATGTATATGGACATAAAAGTCATTTTATAGTAATTCGAGGGACGGAAAGTTGCTACTCACCATATAGCATGCTATTTCAAGCTTCATTCTGAAGTAGTATTTCAATGTCGATGAACAGTTGGCTTTCAACTTCGACCACAGGTACGAAATATTCCTTTCAGTTAAAATCATGACAATCACTGAGACTTCACAATTAAAATTGACACAGTTGCTCGATTATTAACATCTTCCCGCCCAAATCCCCTGAATCAGGTATGCCAAGGCTTTATTGTATTAATGTTGCCAACATTTTTCATTTGTTTTGTTAACAATTCTGTCGGAAAAATCAAGGTAGTTTCGCTGGCTCTCTGCTTTGTTTTATTATTGCTCGCGTAACAACTAATATATGAGATAAAATATGTTGCTACGAAAAGAGCCCCTAAATACCTTTTAGTGATGCTGTGCTGTGACTTTATTAGGATCATTAGTTTTCAACAAAACAAAATATATTATGTTCTTATTATTCAGGATCTGGCTTTCTATTAAAGGAACATTTTTTGTTTACTGTAACTCACCAAAAAGTTCAACATATCTTCCTTACTTTACGGTTATTGAAAAGGTTAATGAAAATTATTTCGTTATCAATACTGATGTTACAGTACGCAATGATCGTTCAACATCAAAATTTTGCAATGGATTTTTGTTAACAGTAAAACACCAATAAGTACCACGACTAACACGAGAACATGAGACTATTATCATAGAAAAAGATGTTTATACTATAATGTTTGCCAGACCAGAACTACACACAGCATGATTTCTTTTATGTTATGAAGGTAAATTATCCATTTGCACTGTCAATAATATATTATCAGCAGCCCGCGTCCACCTGTAAAACAAATCATAAAATCTGCTACCCCGCCCTGTAATTCCGAAAGCTGAAAGAAATAATTTTAGTTCACTATTACCTGTCCGCTTCTTTGCGGTATGATTGGTTTCATTTAATGGAGTTTGAATGCGCCGCGGCTGCGGCTAGTTCGTTCGAAGCGCAGCTCTGCACCGCGAATAATATGTAAATAGCTGAAAACGTCTTAAAAGGATGGGATAAAATACCAGGCAGGCTTATTACAAATCATAATGCAAGTTTTCACTAAGTAACTCTATTCAAAACATTTAGACAGATTAAATTATTACACACCTTTACAATGAGTACCTAATGGCGTACGTCTCTCAATCTTGACAAAAGAATGCTACGCAAGCGTACAATATTACGTCACAGGCTCTTCCTGCTCACGTAACTCCAAGAATACGACAGAGAAATTAATGTTCGGTCATTACTATTTATACTTGTCACATATTCTCATCTTTGTTTGATATTTAATAAGTATCGTCTGTGGCGGTTTCAGTACTCGCCGACACAGATATTATCTTTAAAAAAAATCAGTACATAATTCTAAACAAGAACAAAACATGACACATAATGCTTTCACTTTATTACATAAAGTTCACACATTCGTTGTCCACGCAATTACAATCATCCAGTTCAGTTATTCTTTTCTTCTTTTTTTTACCATATATAATATGTTTTCCTAAGAGACGTTCCAGTAGCTGTAATTAATGTCTCATTTATTAGGATCCGCTGTCACTATTCTGGAGGGCACCGTGATAATACTACGACATCTACTAGGCTTACCTTGCAATTTAAGAACCAAGCCGCCTTACAAGGTGGAGAAGGGAGCGCCTGGTGTAATGAAGTTCATTAACCTGGAATCAACACTCATGGGTGCTGTGATATTCAAATACAGTGTCTTACAAGGAAAGAAAAGTAGAAAGTAAGGGTGATCGCAGGTCATCGTCCTGTCAAGGTGTCCATCATTAGCGACTGAGAACTGACTCTAGGGAAACACATTAGATTCGATGTTGATGAAGGCTCCATTTGCTTAAGCTATTAAGAAAATCTTGGACAAATTTAAGTCGCGGTGGTCATGACGAGACCAAACTCCTTTCATTCCTAATAGGAAGCGAGGAGGGAAGAATATAGCACTGGTTCCTGCCGTATGAAAAATACATCGAATCATTTCTGTCAGAATATTAAAACCGTACAAAGAAACAGGGCGAGGAAATCACCGATGAAAAAGGAAGCGTAGCAGCTTTGTCGTGAGGCATTCTTTCATCTCTTTTTCATATTTCATACGCTACACCAAGTTTTTCAGACCGGGACGTTCGCGTTCGATACTCCAACTTGATTGTACTTGTAACGACCTGTCCGGTTTCAGCGCGTAAACTAGCACTCCAGGCAATAGTCCATTGGAAGGATTTTATTGTACCGTCATTAGGTGCAGCAGTGTGAGAATCGTCGAGCTGCTTTGTGAATTGATTATGGTGGCAGCGTTTCGAGATGGGCACTAAAGCAGCCGTTTTCGCCTTTTTATTCAGCCCGTTCACCTCTTTCCCCTCCTTCCTCACTCTCCTCGAGCTACTGGTCTTTTCGGTCTGGCTATTGCCTCGTATTGATTCAGACTTGTTTTAAGTTATTTATAACCGACAGGCCGAATGGGCAGCCGTTGAATTTTTCATGAGCGGGCAGCGCCGAGGTGCGTTTAAACGCGCAGCGGATGACGTCGTTAGCATATTTTGCGCCCGGCTGCGCGCTCTGCAAGACACGGGAGCAGTCGTAATTAAGGCGCCTGTCCCACGTGTAGCGGCGGACGGAGGCCGCTGTTCAGCAGACGCACCTGGCGCGACCGGCCTACCAGGGAGTTCTCGTTCTCCGTGGCTACTTCCTAGCTGACAGAGGACAGTTACTCTGGCGCAGTGATAGTCAAACCGTTTTGCTCAAGAGCTAATACCGACGTCATGGGGCGGCACCTAACGATCTCATTACTAATTGGTGACCTACACGGATTAACATGTTACGAGCCCCCAGGAGAGTACCTATAGCTAGTACTCGATAAGTTTGCCGCCGGGGACCTTTTTTTGTGTCATATTGCTGCCACATTAATATGATAACATTAAGAGTGCAATGGTAATTCCAGTGTTAAATGCAGAGGAGAGAACTGATAGGTGGATAGGTGGAAGGAATACAATGAAAGCCTCTATGAGGGGGAAGATTTGTCTGATGTGATAGAAGAAACGGAAGTCGAGTTAGAAGAGATAGGGGATCCAGTATTAGAATCGGAATTTAAAAGAACTTTGGAGGACTTAAGATCAAATGAGGCAAAAAGGATGGATAACATTCCACCAGAATTTTTAAAATCATTGGGAGAAGTGGCAACAAAACGACTGTTTACCTTGCTGTGTAGAATGTATGAGTCTGGCGACATACCACCTGACTTTCGGAAAAGCATCATTCACACAATTCCGAAGACGGCAAAAGGTGACAAGTGCGAGAATTATCGCACAATCAGCTTAACAGCTCATATATCCAAGTAGCTTACAAGAATAATATACAAAAGATTGAAAAAGAAAATTGAGGTTGCGCGAGATGACTATCAGTTTGGCTTTAGGAAAGGCAATTCTGACGTTGCGGTTAATAATGGAAGCAAGACTAAAGAAAAATCAAGACACGTTCATAAGATTTGTCGACCTGGAAAAAGCGTTCGACAAAGTAAAATGGTACAAGATGCTCAAAATTCTGAGAAAAGTGGGCGTACGCTGTAGGGAGAGACGGGTCATATACAATATGTACAACAGCCAAGAGGGAATAATAAGAGTGGACGACCAAGAACGAAGTGCTCGTATTAAAAAGGGTGTAAGACAAGGATGTAGCCTTTCGCCGACACTGTCCAATCTGTAAATCAAGGAAGCAATGATGGAAATGAAAGTATGGATTGAGAGTAACTCGAAGAAAGACGAAGGTAATAAGAAGTATTAGAAATAAAAGCGAGAAACTTAACATCAGGATTGATGGTCACGAAGTAGACGAAGTTAAGGAATTCTGCTTCCTAGGCAGTAAAATAACCAATGACGGACGAAGCACGGAGGACATCAAAATCAGACTAGCAATGGCAAATAGGCCATTCCTGGCCAATAGAAGTATACTAATATCAAATATCTGCCTTCATTTGATGACGAAAGGACGTCTGTTTAAAATAAGGTGGACTGATAAGGTAAGGAATGAGGAGGGTCTGCACAGAATCGGAGAGGAAAGGAATATGTGGAAATCACTGATAAGGAGAAGGGACAGGATGATACGACATATGTTAAGACAGTAGGGAATGACTTCCACGGTACTAGTGGGAGCTCTAGAGGCCAAAAACTGTAGGGGAAGACAGAGATTCGAAAACATCCATCAAATAATTGAGGACGTAGGTTGAAAGCTCTACTCTTAAATGAAGAAGCCAGCAAAGGAGAGGAATTCGAGGCGCACCGCATCAAACCAGTGAAAAAAAAATTAGGTACGTGGCATTAAATGTCTATGGTCATGTAATTAACGTAATTAACGGGCCGCTGATTTGCGAACGCGGTGATGGCGCCCGATAGCGACCTATAAGGGTTCCATAGGATGTACATCAGGCGAGACATCAACGTGAGTTCACTAAAAGGCTCCTCAAACCACTGTAGCACGGCTCTGGCTCCGAGAAACGGATAATTATACTTCTGAAAGATGACATCGCCCTCGGGAAAGTCATCAAGCGTGTAGGGATAGAGGTGTTTGCAAAAAGTTTGGGACCAGACTGCTGAGGTCATCGGTTCTTAGGCCTACACACTACTTACTCTTAAACAACACACACCCCCATGCCCGAGGGAGTACTCAAACCTGCGACGGGGGAGGGGGGGAGGGGGGGCAAACCTTGACAAGGCGCCCTAGACTGCCCGGCTACCCCTCGCGGCTACAGGTGATTCGCAGCTGTCTGCGTGCCTTCGATTACCACTACCACAGGGCCCATGCAATCGCAGCAATCGCAAGAGAATGTCTCCCACAACATAATATTGCTCCCATCAGCCTGCGTCCGTGGTGCGCTCACATTTTAGAGTCGCCGTTCACCTCGATGACTGCGTTTGTGGGGACGACCATCGACATACTGGAGCAAAAGTGGTATTCACTCGAAGAGCTGACGCGTTTCCGTAGATCGAAGGTCGAATCCCGACGGTCCCGTGCCCACTGCAGTCGTAAATGACTATGTCGTTGGGTCAACATGTGAACTCGTAAGGGTCGTCTGTTGCGGAGCTCCATGTTTAACAATGTAGGATGAACGGTGTGCCCGAAACACTTGTGCGTGCACCAGCATTGTGCTCTTTCAGCAGAAATGCCTTATATCAGCGTCTACCCTATTTCACAGAGCAGACAAGCCAAACCGCACCTACTATGAAGAGTCGCAGACGTCCAACCATTTAGCGCCTAGTGGTTCTTTCATTGTCCTTCTACCTCTCACTGTAGATGCTGACGACAGTAGCACGTGAACATTCGACCAGATTAGCACTCGTTCACTGGCTAGGGTGTAATATCAATCCACCCTAAGTCACTTATCTCAATAAACTTCCCCATTTTCAGCCCATATCTTCGGTAGGGTGATCCCCCGTTCGTGTCTGCTCCGCTTACATACTTGCTACCGCGTCACGTCCCTGCAACGCCACCACGTGGCATCCAACGTCGCGGTGGCTAGTGGTCAAAAAATTTTGGCATATTGGTGTAAGTTCCTTATACAATATGAGACACGATCACCAATTAAGAGTGCGAATGGAAAACGTTTTAAGTTCATTTTTTTCAAAGAACGCGTTTTCGATGCAACTGTTTCCACTGTACTCTGTTGTATATGCCTACACTTGTTCCAGTCTCAATTCGTTGAGAAAATGATTAATTGATAACGAGATGGTGTATGGTCTTTGTGTCAAGCGGTGCTCCCGAATGAAGTTCCAAGTGTCATACGTGAATGTCTGTTGACACACGTGAGAACCTTTCCCGATATCCACTATTCACATATTTGCTAAATGTTATAGATGATATTTTCCTTCTAGTTATGGCATTTGATGGTGATCGTCCCTATAATGCGCATTCACGAATACATCTTAATTTCGTGTCAAAATTTATACCGTGGCAGTTGATCGGAACGAGCTCTCTCGCCCTTGTGTTGTCTGTAATGTGAGATAAACAATAAAACATACACCCATTCACATCCTCTAAGGCTCTGATCTTAAGGTAAGTGGCCAATTTTATTTAGCCCACGGCCAAATTCACCAACCTCAATTAAAATAAAGCATTTTTTTTTACTTCTACTGAGCAGGAAATGGTCAGGTTCTTTTCCCAATGAGGAAAAATTACACAAAGTTCATAATTCTTTTGAGACAGTGAAAATAATCTGTTTGAGGTTTGTGACTGATCGTACTTTGAACTTCATTTTAGAGTTTCAACACAATAATAATAATAATAATAATAATAATAATAATAATAGCGCCCGTAATTATGATTTGATCACGGTAATGCGAGTCTCAGGTGCGCAGCGTGTATTGTAGCCCCTCAGGAGTTATTTGAAATAAAAAATGGATAACATCAGTCGACACTACCTCAAATAGCTCATAGCTAAGCACAATGAAATAACCTTAAAAGTGACGATATGGTGCTAACTTGAACTTTGAGTTCAGTTTTTGGGGGTTTGTTTCACTCTTTGTGGCTTTACAAAAAATTTTAAATATTAACAAATGCCAAATATTATAGATATACGCTCCAAAGAAAAATGTTTTCTTTTCGGGCGTCATATCCTTTGCACTCTCTTCCCTACTTCGCAATAATACAAAGCGAGCTGCCATTTTTTAACTTTTCCGATGTCCTCCACCAATCCTATCTGTAACGATCCCACGTCGCTCGGCAGTACTCAATACTCAATAAGAGGGCGGACAAGTGGAGTGTAAGCAGTCTGTTTAGTAGACCTGCTGCATTTTCTTTCTGCCAATAAATCGCAGTCTTAGGTTTGCGTTCCATACGGGATTACCTATGTGGTCGTTCCAGCTTAAGTTATTCGTAGTTGTAATCGACAAGTATTTAGTAGAATTTACAGCCTTTAGATTTGAGTGATTCACCGTGTAACCGAAATTTAGCGGATTCCTTTTGTAGACATACTCATGTGGCTGACTTTCATTATTTAGAGCCAATTCACACTTTTCGCACGACACAGATATCTTACTAAGTCATTTTGCAATTACGTTTGGTCATCGGATGACATTGAGTGGCGCTGAACGATATCATTATCTGCAAACAATCTATGAGGACTGCTCACATTGTCTCCGGAATCGTTTATGTACATCAGGAACAACAGAGAGCCTATAATACGGGGAACGCCAGATGTTACTTTCGTTTTACTCAATGACTTTCCGTCAGTTACTATCAGCTGTGACCCTTCTGACAGGCAATCACGAATCCATTCACACAACTGAGAAGATACTCCACAGGCAAGTAATTCAATCGGAAGTCGCTTGTGAGGAACACTGTCAGAAGATTTCTGGAAGTCTGGAAATATGAAATCAGTCTGACGTCCCCTGTCAATAGCACTCATAACTTCATGACACTAAAGAGTAGTTGTGTTTCACAAGAACGACATTTTCTGAATACTGTGACAAACAGTTAGGGTTATCCACCAGTCTAACTTGGAACATTTTATTGGTTTCCGGTCCTCTAAATTTTCTCACTTGTGTTCCTCGAAAAGAACGTCGCGTTCCCGGCATGCATTCCTATTTGAGTTCCCGAAGCATCTCAGTAGTACTTGGACGTTGTTCGAAACCACCGGTAACAAATCTTGAACTGCTTCGATGTCTTCCTTTAATCCGACCTGGTACAGATTCCAAACAATCGAGCACTACTCAAGAATAGGTCGCACCAGTGTCCTATAGGCGGTCTCCTTTACAACTGAACCGCACTTTACTAAAATTTTCCCAATAAGCCGAAGTGGACAATTTGCCTTCCCTAACACAATTGTACATGCTCGTTCCATTTCATATCGCTTTGCAACGTTACCTCAAGTATTTAAACGAGGTGACTGCGTCGATCAGGACACTACTAACGCCGTATTCCGATATAACGGACTTGTTTCCCCTACGCATGCGCATTAACTTACATGTATCTACATTTAGAGCTTTCTGCCATTCATCAATTAGAAATTTTGTCTATGTCATCTTGTGTCCTCCTACAGTCGCTAAACTTCGACACCTTCCCGTATGCCACAGCATCATCAGCAAATAATCGCAGTTTGCTATCCACCATGTCCGCCAGATCATTTATGTGTGTAGAAAATAATGGCAGTCCGTTCATACTTCCCTAGGCCACTCCGGACGATAATACCCTTATCTATGATAAACACTCGCCGCCGAGGACAACATACTTGATCTGTAACCGAAGAAGTCTTCAAGGCACTCACATATCGGAGGACGTATTCCGTATGCTTGTGCCTACGTTAACAATCTGCAGTAAGGCAGTGGATCATACATAGGAAGAACTACTGCAGAATACAGAAAATGGCTGAAAGAATACAGACCAGTGGCACTCACGCTTTTACTCGAAGACAATAAATACTCTCAACTCCCCGCGACTTATGATGGTTCCCTGAACATTACAAAAGGCTTGACAACGTTGTTTATAGAGGGTTTGATCGCCACAGAAACTAATGCATGCTTCGTAACGTGCTCCCATGCTGCTCACAAGATTGGTAACGGAATCTTTTCGTAGGGCGTTCCACTCCAGCCCGGCCGACAGCTCTTGAATGGTCATTGCTGCTTGTGGACGTGGTGCAGTACGTCCCCATAACACACGCCACAGGTGCTCGATTGGGTTTATATCTGGGGAAAGGTCCGGTCATTCCATTCGCCGAACATCCTCTCGTTTCAAGAACTCTTACAGCGACCATGTGGTCGCCCATTGTCGTCCATAAAAAATTGAACAGGTGCCAGTAGGACTTGCGCACTGAGGGTTCATTAAAATAAATAAATAAATAAAGCACTCCGTCGTCAGGCCACGAGTGCCTACCGGGACCATCCGACCGCCGTGTCATCCTCAGGGGAGGATGCGGATAGGAAGGGCGTGTGGTCAGCACACCGCTCTCCCTGTCGTTATGATTGTATTCTTGACCGGAGCCGCTACTATTCGGTCGAGTAGCTCCTCAGTTGGCATCACGAGGCTGAGTGCACCCCGAAAAATGGCAACAGCGCATTGCGGCCTGGATGGTCACCTATCCAAGTGCCGACCACGCCCAACAGCGCTTAACTTCGGTGACCTCACGGGAACCGGTGTATCCACTGCGGCAAGGCTATTTCCTTGAGGGTTCTTTACAAACTTAATTACGTATGTAGACAGTCCATCCATTCTGGGAATTGGGAATCTCAACCATTTTTGCCCGTTATCGACACTGATGCTGGTAAAATATCGGTCCCAGGGATTCCAAGATTTTGGAAAACGTTTCAGTTTCAATAATATAAATGTGACATAAAACCATGCAGAAGGTAGTATAATAATCAGCAGTTCTCCATTCAGCCTGACTGAGTCGCAATGGTAAAAGTCAACCGTCAGAGAAGGAATGACTTTATTGCTCATATGACACGAATGGTTGTTTCATATACGACTTGAAACGCCGTGTCTACGTGCAGTAATCGCTCTTGGATAAATGATGAAGAAAAAATTCCGAAACGCGTCATATGAGCTATTAAGTAATTCCCTGACGGCCGGCCGCGGTGGCCGTGCGTGAAATACTGATGGTTTTAATTTCAGGGTTAGCGTCTGAGAACAAACTAGAAAAGAAATGATTCATGAACTTTTCCCGGCGTTCTGAATATTCTGTGAGGTTTCGGGACTGCAGCCGGACCATGTTGACTTCTTGCCACAATATTTCGGCTGGCAACCGTCCAGCCATCTTCAGCTGAGTGTCCGCACAAGAAGTCAACATGATCCGGCTGCAATCCCGAAACCTCATAGAAAAAGAAAGGAAATTTTTTTCGTGTGATATAATTATAAATGAACAATTTTCGGATTTTTTCCTTTACTTGTACTGTGGAACTTTGCTTCTTGCCAAAGGTCATGATTCTAGGTCAACGGGAAAGAACCTATATGTTCTTATGAGTGAATTTGCGAGCATCAAAATATGTGATTTACATGGCCGTATATATCAACTGAACCGACTCAGAAGCTTACATTTAGCACACCGCGAAGCAACAGCATACCTTAGAATGTAACATAAATTTCAACAACTTGCTGTTTCTACATATTCCTCAGAAAAAGGGATATTAATGGACGGACGGCCAGCCAAATAGTCACATAATAAATGACAAAACATTTTTCGCATGCTTTAATTACAAATTTCGCTTCGTGTCTCTTTTCTGTTATTTTGTTTTGTTATTATTATTATTATTATTCGCGTAACAACGCATATACGAAAAGAGCCGCGAAATACCTTTTAGTAACACTGTGCCATGAATTTCTTTATAATCATTAATTTTCAACAAAACAGAATATATTGTATTGTTATTGTTCTGTATCTGGCTTTCTATTAAAGGAACATTTTTCGTTACTGTAACTCACTATAACATTCAACATATCTTCCCTACTTTATAGTTATTGAAAATGAAAATTACTTTGTTATGAATACTGATGTTACAGTTCGCAATGATTGTTCAACATCAAAATTTTGCAGTGGATTTTTGTTAACAGTAAAACACCCATAAGTACCACTACTAGCACAAGAACATGAGACTATGATCGGAGAAAAAGACGTTTTTTCTATAAGGTTTGCCAGACCAGAACTAAGCACAGCAAGATTCCTGTTATTTTACGAAGGTAAATTATCTTTTTTGTACTGTTAGTAATATATTATCAGCAGCCCGCGTCAACCTGCAACACACATCATAAAATCTGCTGCTCTGCTCTGCAAGTCCGAAAGCTGAAAGAAATAATTTTATTTCATTATTACCTTCCCGCTTCCTTGCGGTATGATAGATTTCATTTAATGCAGTTTGAATGCGCCGCGGCAGCGGCTCGTTCGTTCGTAGCGCAGCTCTGCACCACGGATAATATTTAAATAACTGAAAATGTCTTAAAGGGATGGGATAATGTACCAAGCAAGCTATTACAAATAATAATGCAAGGTTTCATTAAATAACTCTATTCAAAACATTTAAATATGTTAATTATTACACACCTTTAAAATGAGTACGTAATGGCGTACATCTCTCAATCTTGACAAAAGAATGCTACGTTAGCGTACAATATAACGTCACAGGCTATCCTACTCGCATAACTCCAAGAAGAAGACAGAGAAATTAATGTTCGTTCTGTATTATTTATACTAGTCACACATTCTCATCTTTGTTTGATATTTATCGTCTGTGGCGGTTTCAGTACTCGCCGACACAGATATTATCTAAAATAAATAATAAAAAAAGTACATAATTCCATACAAGACCAAAACATGTTACACAATGTTTTCTCTTTATTACATAATATGTTTTTTGCTAAGAGACGTTACAATGCCCCCTGGCAGCAATTGACTAACGTTAAGAATGTTCGGCAATATGCTGCCACTAACGTCCGTTTTGTCATTGTCTGTCACCTTATTTGGAATATTCACTGTTCACTTCTTTGTTCTTTTGCACTATAGTTTTAATTACACTCTTTATAGTTTTCTCACACTTTGCGAGGTGACCGTAAACCTAGTCCCAGGGTCATTACAGTTATCTGGCTCCCCCATTCGGGCTACGTGCGGTCAAAAAAATGGTTCAAATGGCTCTGAGCACTATGGGACTCAACTGCTGTGGTCATAAGTCCCCTAGAACTTAGAACTACTTAAACCTAACTAACCTAAGGACAGCACACAACACCCAGCCATCACGAGGCAGAGAAAATCCCTGACCCCGCCGGGAATCGAACCCGGGAACCCGGGCGTGGGAAGCGAGAACGACGTGCGGTCAGAAAACCTGGGAAAACTGCGCCGGAGCCATGGTCATCTAGTCTGTTTGTCTTAAAACACAGTTTGATTGTTCATCAAAAAAGGTTGGACTTTATCCAATGTTCACAGATAACAAAGGTTATTTATGACAAAATGTTAAACTTTTAGTCTCCTTGTTAAAATGTACCTTCTACACTCTTTCACATTTGTGTTCTGTGTCACAATGAAAGTCAATCATTAAACAGTTTTACATTAGTGTAATGGATTGTCTCTACACTTACTCACGACAAATGTTCTACCATGGTATGGCATTCGTGTCAGTTTGCTTCACTAATATGACGAAAACATATCACATATATCATCGAACAAGTGAATGTTTTGAGTTTATACACAGTAAACTAAAGAGAAAAAAAATGTTTGTCACGTAATTTCGTGTCCAATAAATCGTTTTCATATTAGTACATTAACAGCGTAGTTGGTAATGTTCGGTTGAATGTCGACAATGTCGTACGGAGCGGGCGGGGCGAAGCAATTGTTGCGTAGCGTCGTCTGGAACGCGGCGTGCCAACGACCGCTGGGGTCGACGACCTGCTCGTAGTAACAGCGACGGCGTGCTGAGGTGGCGCCCGTGCAGTCGCGAACCGCGCCGAACCATTCACCGATGTCGGCGTGTTGCAGTGGTTTCCCGCGACCGGCTGGCTGGCGGCACGACACCCGTCTCTGCTTCTCCGCATGGCTCCCCATCGTAACGCATGAAACAAATATTCCACAACGGTGTACTGTCTTTTAGGATACAGATTATTAGCTGTGGGAGAAAATACAACTTGGTTAAAAGCGTTTATTGTTCAGTAAGCCGTCGCTTCGCTGGTATGCACAGGATGTTTTGGCGTGATAACGGGTTTCTTGTGGCTTCACAAGTGAATCGCATTGTGACACTGGTATTCAGGGTTCGTCACACGCACGTTGTAATACACACTTTCACTTGTTCTCACGGTCGATACGCTGCCAGAGCGTCTCTCAACACGCGAAAATGTTTCGGTTCACACACACTAAATGTTTCCGTCGAGCGATGTTTGTTTGAATCGACTCCGAACGGATCACTAACTACCGTTTTTACACACAGTGTATTGTTCGTTGAGCACTGCACTATGACAGTTAGTCACTCAACACTTGACTTATACCGACGTATATATTGGTGCAGGTACAACAGTCATTTTTTGTCCCTACTACACACAATATTCCGTCCTTTCCTAGATTGTTTATGCACACAGTTTATTTTTAATGCATATCAACTGTTCTTAGCATAATCACTCTCATCTACATTTAGTCCATTGTGTTTACCTTGTCATTACACACTTTTAATACTATTACTAGGCATATATGGCTTTTTTGTAATTATTTAAAGGTGTGTGATTTTTGGTACATAGCTTTCTTTTCCTATTTCAGTGTAGCTTGCCAGGTTATCAACCATCTAGCAAACAGATTTTACCATGTGTATGACAGCTGGACTTGGGCATATTGCTCAATAAATACTTCATTTAGTACTAGTATTATTTTTAATGATCTGTCCTACAGGACTACAGTGTAGTTCCTGCGTTGATTGACTTGATTCGCGTACCGCGTAATTAATATTCAAGGACGTGTACCAAGTACACGGGCTTCAATTGAAGCATCGATACATACAAAGCGTAGGTTACACGGAACGGGTTTGTTTTTGATTGAATTCTGCTCCAGTGTCGTTCTCAGATCACTACTGGCAGTAAACGTTACATCACATAATTGTTTCGTTCTACAAAGTCAATTTTTGGCTAGTAGAGACTCTCTCTCAGGGTTCCTTAATTCTAACACAATTACATCTGTTACATTACTATATGAGATGTCATCATTAATTGTACTTACTTACTACAAATGAAAAATGATTCAAGAAATTAATCATTATTTTATAAAAAAAAGATTATTCATTGCTTGATGAGCATATAGTATTTTAATGACAAAGTCTTCCATTTGCATGCTATTGCTCAGTTTACTGATTCTACTTACACGCTATGCTTACTTATTTATGTTTTACTTCCTCAAAACTTTAACTACACACAAATTCTTTCTTAAAGCCCACATACCTATACTCTAAAACACAATTGAAATCTTCTCATAACTACTACTATTTACATCTGACACGTCACTGAATAAATAATTTTACTATCCCACTCTAACATCTTTTAAATCTCTCTAGCCACTACTTCCCTCCTTGACCAAGGGATGGAGTAAGATGCGCGACAGTATGTTTTGTGGGGCATCACCTCTATGTGATAGTGGTACCCCTTGACTATTCCTGGTCGGTCGGTAAATACCATGATATATTCCGATAGCAGCTGCGTCAACTGTTGCTTTTGTATGTTGCTTAAACTTTCTGATTCCTGTACTTTGGTTTGAAATTCATCAACATTTGTTTCAAAATTTCGATCTTCTATCCTCGGATAATAGAGATCCGTCACAGGTGAATAATCATTAAGATGTAGTACCCAGGGATTCCTACATTTGATATTAATTCGATTGCAACATGGCACAAGTACCTCCTTCGATTTCATCATAGACCACTCAATCCTCCTACCTTTATTAACTATGCTTAGTTTTCCCGAGGAGAGGTCGATCACTGCGTCCCTCTCACGGAGAAAATCTACTCCCAGAATGCAGGCCACCTTTAACCCTTTAACAATGAGGAACGAGCTCACTATGGCTTCGCCCTCCTTATAAATCTCCACCTGCACCTGGTACTTAACTAATGGGCTCTGTGCACTTATAGCTCCAGACACCTTGCAATTATTAACCGGGAAAGTCGGTATGCTACGTCCCTTCCTCAGCGCTTTAAACAACTCTGTACTCATTACACTCACTGAGGCACCTGTGTCGATGATTATATTCACTGCAACATCATTGGTTTTCGCTTCTATTATGGCTTGCACATTTTCGTTGCTATCTTTCTTACATTCATGCGGTTCGGTCAGTAGATCTTTATCCGTACTGATACCGTCGTTGTATCGCAGCATATGTATTCCAGGGATATTATTGTCATTCGTGTTGCTCTCACTCCACCCCTCGGCCAGCGATGGAGAGCATATCGAGGCCGATTCTAGTTTGTTGGATGGCTTGCTTGCGAGGTACTTGGACGGCTATTGTCCGCGACCTCTACTATGTGTACATTTTGATTTGTAGGCCGCCACGACTGCGCAATAGGCGCGTTTTGCAGTGGTGGTCTGTTGTTGTCGTACCGGTCATTACCCTGCCGCTCTGGGCTTGGTCGCTGATTCTGATTCCAATTTCGATTACTGTCGCTGTAATTGCTATGCCACTGACCTCGCGCATTTTTCCAGCGGTTGGTCCCTGGCAGTCCGGAATCGTACCGGTCGTCAAATCGACGCTTTTTATTATGGGACGGTTGACCATACCCGTTCTGACTTCTACCATTATTACCATTTTGCGAGTGCTCTTGCCACTTGTTACCACCCCCACCATTTCCGTGGTTGTGGTTTTGTGCACTATTACTTCTGTCATGTTTACACCCTAATCCATTATTCCGCGAGTGATCACACGCTGCTTTTGCGTCTTCCTGGATTAAGTCTATTGAGTCTAGAACAGACAGGAAATGTTCCATGTCGCTCTCTGGTACGTGTATTAATTTCTCTTTGATATGAATGGGTAAATGTGATTTTAGGAGTCTTATTACGTCTCTTGGTGAGATAGGCTCGTCCCAGTAACGCGTTTTGTTTATATACTTCTCGAAATACCGTCTCAGATTCCCAAGACGGGGTGAGTACCGTTCGGGATTGTATACTTCTTTTCTTAGCCGCTCTTGTATACAAGGCGACCAGTATTTCGACAAAAACGCCCTTTCGAACTGTTCATAAGTCAAGCAGCTGTCTGCTACTTCCGTAGCCCACAACGCTGCATCACCCTGAATGTATGACATTACGTATTGAATTTTCTGTGCTTCGTTCCACACACTAGGCAAGATATTTTTAAAGCTTTTTATGAATACTACTGGGTGTACTGACTTCCGTTCAGTAGTAAACGTTTGAAACTGCCTATTTTTTATCAAACTTTCTTCAACCAATATTTTTGGACTATACTGGTTTGCTCCTGGGACATAGGCTGTGTGCTCCGAACAGAAGCTACAGCTCTTCGGATTATCGCCTAAAGATTCACCATTGTTGCGTCGCGTATAAGTTTGTGCGTTGCCAAAAACATTGGCTGTTGGCGACATAGTTTCATGTTCAAGATGTTTGCTGCTCTGTGCTAAACCCTTTTCCAAGTCGGATATCCGTTTGTTAATATTCACTTGCCACTGCGGAATATCCTCACTGAGTATTTGTTTGATGGTTTGCACGTCGTTCTGTACCTATTTACTGCGGTACTGAACGATTCGGGATCTCTATCTGCCATGGCTGCTTGTACCTTAGAATTAATATTTTTGTCGATCTCACTCTCCTTCACTTCTAGCCATGAGTTGAATTCGGTTTCAATTTTAGTCGCTTGTTCGTTCCACTTCTGCTCTACAAGCTGTGTGGAATCTATTTCTAGCTTTTCTAATCGGTTGGCTAATACACCTATCTCGTCTACCCTGTTAGTGTTTGCTACTTGCAGGTTGTTGACCTGTACAGTCAACTCCTGCACGACCTTAGGTATCGACTCATAATTCTGTTTCATACAGGCAATCTCTTTTTTCATATTTTCTAACGATTGCACAAGTTGCTGGTCCCGCTCAGCTTGCTGGCGATCCCGCTCAGCCTGCTGGGCAAGAAACTTTTCCTCTAGCCGGCGATCCCGCTCAGCTTGCTGGCGATCTCGCTCAGCTTGCTGGCGATCTCGCTCAGCTTGCTGTTGCGCAAATTTTGCCTGGTAATCCAGCACGCGCTCTAATATCGCCTGAAGTGAATACCCACCAGGCAGATTACCACTCTCTGGTTCCTGCTTTTCTGGAGGTGGTGCAATTTCTTTATCTACATCTCCTTGAGCACTGGTGGGCGGTGGCATCACTTCCTGTGCCCCTGCCCCCACATTTTCGCATGGTATATCCTCAAAGAGAGTACTTGTACTGCTTAATGCACCCATTTCTACATTTCCTGCACTAACTAATGGCTGTTCCTCAGTATCCATATTGCTCGGACGTTGACTACGCAATTTAACCATATTCATAAATTACCTACTCGAACACAAGATCTGACAGTTTTTCCACTTGCACACAAAATATGTTAATTTATCTACAATACACTGCACACTAAAAATTACTATCTACAATCAACTTTGCCCTGTCATAAATACTAACATCAAACTACGCACACCACTAGCGATATGAGATCACTTCACTGGAGTTAAGCTTCTACAAACAGGACAACTACACTGTAGTCTTACCTTTAGTTTATCTGATTTCGGGGTTCGGCTGCCCCCGGATTATGTAGTCGTTTCTCAGTACTATCAGGATCGTTTCCTCTGACTCGCTTGCAGTAGTGCGTTTTTTCATGAAAGAATGTTTGTACATTCATTAATACATGGCGTTAATCATGATACACATACATACATTTATCACTAAATACATACATATATATAACAATAGACACTGAAAGAAAATACATAAAACAATTATTTTCGTGGCCACTGCAAATTCGGGCCCCACGTTTTTGGGCGACAGTTTCGCTTCGTGTCTCTTTTCTGTTATTTTGTTTTGTTATTATTATTATTATTATTCGCGTAACAACGCATATACGAAAAGAGCCGCGAAATACCTTTTAGTAACACTGTGTCATGAATTTCTTTATAATCATTAATTTTCAACAAAACAGAATATATTGTATTGTTATTGTTCTGTATCTGGCTTTCTATTAAAGGAACATTTTTCGTTACAGTAACTCACTATAACATTCAACATATCTTCCCTACTTTATAGTTATTGAAAATGAAAATTACTTTGTTATGAATACTGATGTTACAGTTCGCAATGATTGTTCAACATCAAAATTTTGCAGTGGATTTTTGTTAACAGTAAAACACCCATAAGTACCACGACTAGCACAAGAACATGAGACTATGATCGGAGAAAAAGACGTTTTTTCTATAAGGTTTGCCAGACCAGAACTAAGCACAGCAAGATTCCTATTATGTTAAGAAGGTAAATTATCTTTTTTGTACTGTTAGTAATATATTATCAGCAGCCCGCGTCAACCTGCAACACACATCATAAAATCTGGTGCTCTGCTCTGCAAGTCCGAAAGCTGAAAGAAATAATTTTATTTCACTATTACCTTCCCGCTTCCTTGTGGTATGATAGATTTCATTTAATGCAGTTTGAATGCGCCGCGGCAGCGGCTCGTTCGTTCGTAGCGCAGCTCTGCACCACGGATAATATTTAAATAACTGAAAATGTCTTAAAGGGATGGGATAATGTACCAAGCAAGCTATTACAAATAATAATGCAAGGTTTCATTAAATAACTCTATTCAAAACATTTAAATATGTTAATTATTACACACCTTTAAAATGAGTACGTAATGGCGTACATCTCTCAATCTTGACAAAAGAATGCTACGTTAGCGTACAATATAACGTCACAGGCTATCCTACTCGCATAACTCCAAGAAGAAGACAGAGAAATTAATGTTCGTTCTGTATTATTTATACTAGTCACACATTCTCATCTTTGTTTGATATTTATCGTCTGTGGCGGTTTCAGTACTCGCCGACACAGATATTATCTAAAATAAATAATAAAAAAAGTACATAATTCCATACAAGACCAAAACATGTTACACAATGTTTTCTCTTTATTACATAATATGTTTTTTGCTAAGAGACGTTACAATATTAATGGACGGACGGCCAGCCAAATACTCAGATAATAAATGACGAAACATTTTTTCGCATGCTTTAATTACAAATTCACCGTTTTCGGATTTTATCCTTCGGCTGTACTGTGAACCTTGCTTTTTGTCAAATGTCATGATTTTACGCCAACAGGAGGTACGCTGTATCTTTTGATGAGTGAGTTTGCGAGTATCAAAATATATTACATAAATGGCCATATCTTTTCACGGCATTGACATAATAGATTCAAAGCTTGACATAGACAAAATATCGCAGGCCTATGCACATGAGATAAATTTCAATTTCATACGGCTGTCCATCCCTGGGAAAAAGGATTTTTAATAGTCAGACATACAGGCAGACGGGCTACAAACATCCTGTGAAGTTCCTATTTTTACCGATTGAGGTACGGAACCATAAAATGACGTCAGCGCCGAATGCAATGCCGATAAAAAATGTTCAAATGTGTGTGAATTCCTAATGGACCAAACTGCTGAGGTCATCGTTCCCTAGACTTACACACTACTTAAACTAACTTATGCTCAGAACAACACACACACACACACCCATGCCCGAGGGAGGACTCGAACCCCCGGCGGGAGTGACCGCGCAATCCGTGACATGGCGCCTCAAACCACGCGGCCAATCCGAGCGGCTCAACGCCAATAAGATATAGATTGGGAAACGGTCGCAATAACATTCACTGATGAATGTATAATGTTCAAAGACTCGGTCAGAACGTACATGCAACATTATGCCTCCCTGTCCCATAACTGAACTATCTAAACGATCATGTTCGACAATTTTTCTGGTAGCATTACGTGTTCCCACTTCGCGCCATGTGAGCGTACGGGCAGATTCACTACTCAGGCTGAATCTACCCTGTCCTGACATGTGCACGCCACCCCTCACTTCGCTCTTGTCGTCATCCCAAACGGTGCAGCCAATGAGCTAGTGGCAACAGAATACGACATACTCATCGTCGAGCCATCCCTTGATACACGATATTTCCCAACCGGTATAAGAACTTGACAATGGCCCCCCTTCCACCTCGAGCGTTTGAGATAGAACGTAAAAGTCCTGTAGAGCCTCTCCTGCTCCCACCGGCCTGTTTGATACCATACCCTCCTAAAATAAAAACTTCGCAATTAATCCTGGATGGATTATTTGTGACCGGGAAAACAAGAACTCTTCAGAAAATTTTACTCTTTGTTGCCTATTAGCTGATAACTTTCTCTTCTGCGTGACATAAAATTAGATATAGGAAACATAAAAGCATTAAAGAGACAAGCAAGACAGCACACGTTTCTTCAGTCCTTAGGTCCCAGCATTTTTTCTCTGGTACACATTTACAAGGCATGATTTCCTTTCTGCGGAAGAATCAGTTACCTTATTAAAGATCGTCAAACATTTCCCTACATGAGAAATAAAAATGTCGTTATTTACTTCTGAAAAAGCTGTTAATACGAATAATACCCAACACTTGTGTGGTTTCTCGTTCATTACCTGCATTTTGCCACTGTATGCGAGATAAAACCTAATAGGCCTTTCTAATGTTGCAGCAGTTGTGACATACGCCAAACAAGCGAGACCATTTTGGCACAAATGGTCATTTTTATCGACATTATTTTCATAAATAACACGAAAGAATACAGTTCACGAAGTACCAATATCAAATGCCTATTAGGCCTACTATAAGCAAAAAGCTTATGTTAGGACATAGTTTCACATTTCATTCATATGCTCCAGTTTCTCATATGGTCCAGTTTCTCAAGTTCGTGATCGTAAAGTAGTAGTAGTACAAAATTTTTATGTAAATCTGGACTCGTCATATTCTTCCGTATAATTTGTGTGATGTTCCCGTTTCTTGTCCTTCCTCGTTCTAACAAACAATCTAATTCTTTAATTATTCCTGCCATTGTCAAAACGTATTCTCCTGTTAGCTTCGCTAACACTGCCAGAGTCATCGGTTCAGTCATCACGCGTACACTCTCCGGTTACGCGTTGGTACGTGTTCGTACAACGCATTTCCCGCGCTACTCGGAGAATGGAATTAAGCGGACGCTAAACGGGGAATGTGCAACTGGTCCTTCGTAGTGTAGCGATCTGGCAAAAATTTTCTCTCCAAATTTCATTTTCTTGGATACTCAAAGAAGATAATAGGTAATCTTTTTCACCTGCTGTTCCTGTAAGCCGTTTAGTTCCGCTCTGGCAGCATGAATCTATCATTCGTGCATCCAGTCAACCACATAAACAAACAGTGACTGGCATTCACCCATTAGGGTTTATTCGGCCCAGCTGGTATAGCTCAGTTCAAAATGGTTCAAATGGCTCTGACCACCATGGGACTTGACATCTGAGGCCATCAGTCCCCTACAACTTACAACTACCAAAACCTAACCAACCTAAGGACATCACACACATCCATACCCGAGGCAGGATTAGAACCTGCGACAGTAGCGGGTGCGCGGTTCCAGACTGAAGCGCCTAGAACATCTCTGTCACAGTGACCGGCTATAGCTCCGTCCATTTCTGTCTGCGGGAAAGGTTTGTAGTTCTAGATGTGACGGGGATTCCCCTGTCAGAGAGAACAAGAACAACGCTATACAAGCATTTAAGAATCAGCTTATGATTCGTTTAGAAATCAGAATGTGTGGTAAAATATTCAAAAACTAGGAGGGATGTGTTTCAAAGTCATATGAACAGTCGATAGATCAACGTGGGCTGGATGTTAGGCGCTTTGCGAAACTATTGGCCCCTGAAATTCCCACCCGGGGCAGTTTGCATCCCCCCCCCCCACCCCCACACACACACACCCACCCACAACATTCGGGGCTGCGTCGAGCAAAGTAACCATCCCCATGTATTCGCCGAGCATGAGATTGCATGTTCTGCAGTCCAGTTAAATGTGGTTGCAGTTGCACCCGCTGTTTTACGTACGTACCTTCTTATCTGTTGCACAATATAGTTGCCATCTACTGCGCTTTCTAAAAGCGCTCAACCACCTCCTCTCCTTGCGGCAGCACTGCCTGTGGTTCGGAATGCTCCCGATGCACGTAAAACAATGCTCTGAGCGATGCCAGACTCCTGAGCTAGTCTCGTCACACTTGTTCTTCCTGCAGCTTTCAAATGATTCTTCCCCGTATGACGTCATCCACATTTTGTCTCCGGGCCATGTTGTAACGAACAACAACACCACAGTACAGCGTAATTGCTCACTCGTGGAAACACACGTTCCTTCAACTGCCTCGCGCTGCGAGGCCAGACCCATCTGGCGTTATAGATACACTGATCTCATACCATGTGACGTCCAACTTCCTTTTCTTAACTGACAGACCTCTGGCAATATTCTCGCAATTCCATTTATGAGTACCTATTAGTTAATATGATATGTGTAGTGGCGTAGCAAGACAGCCAAGCCACTCGGAGGTAGCCGAAAGGCACGCGTTAAGCTCACGCAGATTGGCGTGAGGTCTGGAACAAGGTAAAGTAATTATCCTATAAAGAAAAGAACGTAGTTCATGGAATACTTAACTTTAATCCACAACTGGAGAACATCGCTCTTGTTTAGACATTATTACACTGAATATAAACTGGTAATGGCGCCTTGCTAGGTCGTAGCAAATGACGTAGCTGAAGGCTAAGCTAACTATCGTCTCGGCAAATGAGAGCGTATTGGTCAGTGTAGCTTCGCTAGCAATAGTCGGCTGTACAACTGGGGCGAGTGCTAGTAAGTCTCTCTAGACCTGCCGTGTGGTGGCGCTCGGTCTGCAATCACTGACAGTGGCGACACGCGGGTCCGACGTATCGACGTATACTAATGGACCGCGGCCGATTTAAAGGCTACCACTTAGCAAGTGTGGTGTCTGGCGGTGACACCACAATATGTTACCTACATTTACCCCATCCTTAAAAGTTCTGCAGAGCAGTGTGCTTGTGACAGTGACGTGGTCCAGTACTGGAGTAGTTCGTGCTTACTCTAGCGACGGATTGTTGTTGTGGATCGCTGACTCGGTGGGGAAGTGCCGATTTGCAGTTTAAAAAATTTTGGTTCGATTCCTTGTAGGTCCTAGGATTTAAGGTGCTATTATCAATACCGTCTACCATAGTCATTATTTGTTTTCATTTTTTCCTCCTGTGCCAACAGAAGAGGCAGAATAGCTTGCTATAAGATAATGGGATATAAGAGATATACGACAAAATGGTTCAAATGGCTCTGAGCACTATGGGACTTAACATCTATGGTCATCAGCCCCCTAGAACTTAGAACTACTTAAACCTAACTAACCTAAGGACAGCCCACATTCAGCCATCACGAGGCAGAGAAAATCCCTGACACCGCCGGGAATCGAACCCGGGAACCCGTGCGTGGGAAGCGAGAACGCTACCGCACGACCATCAGATGCGGGCCAGATATACGACAAAACAGTAAAATTGTTTATACGTTATTGCCTATATGATAATGTTATCATGCAGCGAGTAACTCTGTAACTCTGTTCTTATCACAAATGTAACTTCTTTCATTTCGTATTACCTTACAGCGATAAAAATTCTATTGTAGACTACATAATTATATATAGCCTTTCCAGTTTACGTGTAAAAGCTTTTGCAATTTAAATAGATGTACTTAATTTGCATCACGCTATCACTCATAAATTTCTAATAGTGGAACTGTGCGACATTCACAAGTAGTTGAATCGGTCCTTACTGTTGTTAAACGAATGTAAAATATTTTTGCTTGGCACTGTGTCACAAGAACACTGGATGTGGTCATACCTGCATTTGCCAACCTCCTATTTCCTCTGATACTGTTACATAAACTCTTCGGTTTTAGCCCTTTGGTGGAAATACATAACTTCTTTGCTCCTTAATAACGACATTGAGCGATTGGTGTGCAGTGAGTATTGTCATAATGCAACACACGTACTACTTGTTCCAATGTATGTGAAATGTTATGGGACTTAACTGCTAAGGTCATCAGTCCCTAAGCTTACACACTGCTTAACCTAAATTATCCTAAGGACAAGCACACACACCCATGCCCGAGGGAGGACTCTAACCTCCGCCGGGACCAGCCGCACGGCACGTACTGCTCTTCTTACACTCTAACTACCTATAATACCTTTTAAACACCACTAATATCACATCTGCAACTTCTGTTATTAATTCACTAAGTTATTAATACTGTTAATCACTCTCTAACCTCTAGGCTGCCCTGCTTGCAGCTGCACGAAATCGACAGTTCTTACCAGTAATAACAACCGTGAAAAATACTCTATTCTCCTGATGATGATGATGATAATAATAATGATGATGATGATTGTAACACGACAGATAGAAAACATATCTGTGGTCATCTGCTTTGGTTTAGGCGCTCAGCTGTTTACCCAAGTGCCGCAGACTGTTTCTTAATGGAGACTTGGCACGCCTGGTCCCAGGGCGTAGCATTCGAATGTGACGTCACAAGAGTTATTACCAGTCCACACGAACGCAGTCATCGAAATACACCTTTGCGTATGTGAAGCGTAAAACGCTAAACATACAAGAGAACATAACACGCTGGATTAAACAGCACAACAAGAAGATTATTTTGATGTATAGACTGACTGAAGAAATGAAGTATTTAATATGTCAATTAGCAGAGAAAGAACCTGTAATGACTTTTTGCACTAACTGTATTAAAATTTATACTGAGCCACAGAGAAGATCGACCTTCTGAATAAATAAAAGCACTCTCAGAGGCAAGTTGATGAGCTACTGACATGTTTATTTATGTGCATAATTAAATGGCGAGAAGCATCTGAATTAAATAACTAACTAAAGCCAGCATAGCTAATTACGCAAAGCAGATACAAGAATGCAGTGCAGCTTGTGACACAAAAGGTAAGCACTCATTAAAACTTAATTTAGAGCGTTAATTTTCTTTGTTTGCTTGCCAATTTTTGTTCATTATTTAACTTTTTCATAGTTTTGCCTATAACTTGAATTCTATCTGAGTTACATAAATTTGGATGACTCCAGTTGAAAGGGTAGCTTATTTTCTAAGAAACTGATACGCCACTTCATCAACATCTACATGGATAAACTGCAAATCATATTTAAATGCCTGGCAGAGGGTCCATCGAACCATCCTGACAATTCTCTATTATTCCAATCGCGCGGAAAGAACGAAGACCTACATCTTTCCATGCGAGCTCTCATTTCCTTCATTTTATCATGGTGATCGTTTCTCCCTATGTAGGTCGGTGTCAACAAAATATTTTCGCATTCAGAGGAGAAAGTTGGTGATTGGAAGTTCGTGAAAGGTTTCCGCCGAAAGGAAAAACGCCGTTGTTTTAATGAAGTGCAGCACAAATCCTGTATCATTGCAGTAACACACTCTCCCAGATTTCGCGATAATACAAAACGTGCTCCCCTTCTTTGAACTTTTTCGATGTACTCCGTCAGTCCTACCTGCTAAGGATCCCACACCGCGCAGCAGTATTCCAAACGAGGACCGACAATCGTAGTGTAGGCAGCGTCCTTAGTATTTCTAAGTGTCCTGCCAATAAAACTCAGTCTTTGGTTAGCCTTCCTCCCAACATTTTCTGTGTGTTCCTTCCAATTTAAGTTGCTCGTAATTGTAATTCCTAGATATTTAGATGAATCTACGGCCTTTAGATTTGACTAATTTATCGTGTAACCGATATTTAACGGATTCCTTTTAGCACTCATGTGGATGACCTCACACTTTTCGTCATGTAGGGTCAATTGCCTATTTTCGCACCATACAGATATGTTTTGTAAATCGTTTAGCAATTTGTTTTGATCCTCTGACGACTCTATTAGTCGATAAACGACAGCGTCATCAGCAAACAACCTAAGACGGCTGCTCAGATTGCTTATAGATACGGAACAGCAAAGGCCTGTAACACTACCTTGGGGAACGCCAGAAATCACTTCTGATTTACTGGATGACTTTCCGTCAGTTACTATGAACTGTGACATCTCTGACATAAAATCATGAATCCAGTCACAAAACTGAGACGATGTTTCATAAGCACGCAATTTCACAAGCCGCTTGTGTGGTACAGTGTCAAAAGTCTTCCGGAAATCCAGAAATACGGTATCAATCTGAAATCCCTTGTCAACAACACTCAACCCCTCATGCGAGTAAATAGATAGTTGTGTTTAACAATAACAACTTTTCCTAAATCCATGTTGACTGTGTGTCAACAGACCGTTTTCGTCGAGGTAATTCATAATGTTCGAACACAATATATGTTCCAAAATCCTGCTGCATACCGACGTTAATGATATGGGCCTGTAATTTACGCCTACTACCTTTCTTGAATATTGGTGCAACTTTCTGTCTTTGAGTACGGATCTTTCGTCGAGCGATTGGTTATACACGACTGGACATTAAAATTGCTACACGAAGAAGAAATGCAGATAATAAACGGGTATTCATTGGACAAATAAATTATACTAGAACTGACATGTCATTACATTTTCACGCTATTTGGGTGTATAGATCCTGAGAAATCAGTACCCAGAACCGTAACAACGGCCTTGATACACCTGGGCATTGAGTCAAACAGAGCTGGGATGGCGTGTGCAGGTACAGCTGCCCATGCAGCTTCAATACGATACAACAGTTCATCAAGAGTAGTGACTGGCGTATTGTAACGAGCCAGACGTTTTCAATTGGTGAGAGATCTGGAGAATGTGCTAGCCAGGGGAGCAGTCGAACATTTTCTGTATTCAGAAAGGCCCGTACAGGACCTGCAACAACGTGCATTAGCCTGCTGAAATGTAGGGTTTCGCAGGGATCGAATGAAGAGTAGAGCCACAACTCGTAACACATCTGAAATGTCCACAGTCCAAAGTGCCGTAATTGCGAACAAGAGGTGACCGAGACGCGTAACCAATGGCACCCCATACCATCACGCCGGGTAATACGCCAGTATGGCGATGACGAATACACGCTTCCAATGTGCGTTCACCGCGATGTCGCCAAACACGGATGCGACCATCATGATGCTGTAAACAGAACATGGATTCATCCGAAAAAATGACGTTTTGCCATTCGTGCACCCACGTTCGTCGTTGAGTACACCATCGCAGGCGCTCCTGTCTGTGATGCAGCGTCAAGGGTAACGGCAGCCATGGTCTCCGAGCTGATAGTCCATGCTGCTGCAAACGTAATCGAACTGTTCGTGCAGATGGTTGTTGTCTTGCAAACGTCCCCATCTGTTGACTTAGGGATCGAGACGTGGCTGCACGATCCGTTACAGCCACGCGGATAAGATGCATGTCTACTGCCAGTGATACGAGGCCGTTGGGATCCAGCACGGTGTTCCGTATTACCCTCCTGAATCCACCGATTCCATACTCTGCTAACAGTCATTGGATGTCGACCAACGCGAGCAGCAATGTCGCGATACGATAAACCGCAATCGCGATAGGCTACAATCCGACCTTTATCAAAGTCGGAAACGTGATGGTACGCATTTCTCCTCCTTACACGAGGCATCACAAGAACGTTTCACCAGGCAACACCGGTCAACTGCTGTTTGTGTATAAGAAATCGGTTGGAAACTTTCCTCATGTTGTAGGTATCGCCATCGGCTTCAACCTTGTGTGAATGCTCTCAAAAGCTAATCATTTGCATATCACAGCATCTTCTTCCTGACGGTTAAATTTCGCGTATGTAGCACGTCATTTTCGTGGTGTAGCAATTTTAATGGCCAGTAGTGTACATGATTGTTAAGTACGGAGCTATTGTATCAGTACACTGTGAGAGGATGTATGCTGTAAATGTCCGAGGAACAGCTAATTAAGACAATATACATGCGTCGTTCTGATTATGTGAAAATAGCTGTCACTTTAATTATGATTGTGGGCGAACTATTTATCAAGGGACTTGAAATTGACTGCAGAACGAGACTACTGTTGCGAACATACATTTCGCTTGAGGCCACAAAGATGAGGTCTGGTAAATTAGGAAGCATATAGACAGTCGTTTTTCCCTCGCTCTGTCTGAGAGTGGAACAGGAAAGGAAGCGACTAGTAATGGTATTGCGTACACTCGCCTACGCAACGTGCGGTTGCTTGTGGAGTATATATGCAGATCTATATGTAAGGTTACATCCGTCTTTAACTTTTACTTGCCACTGTATTGACCCCACTTTGCAGTGAGCTGCAGTGAAGAGTTCGTAGCATTGCCAAAGTACAAAGTACTTTCGTCCCAGAAACCAGTCGCCCTTGGCAACAGCGCTCCATACTGACAAGCGGATGATGTATAAATACAACGCTAGCGCGGCAGTAATTTGCTCGAGCGGAGAGAAATAGAAACAGCAGTTGGAACGGAACGAGGCGGAGTCTGTGACACACGCCCCCGCGTTGCGAGATGCGTGATCGGACGGCAATCGAGTGAACCGTCGACCAGCTGGCGCCGCCCGTTGATTGGCGACGGAAATCCACAATCAGCATGCGTGGTCGCCGCGGGAGAGGGCGGGGGAGCGGCGGACAGGCGCGAATTTAATTAAGACCCGGGCGGCGATGGAGGGAAAAAGTGGGAAGTCCGATGGCATGCGCGGTTACCGAGAGTCGGCGCCAAAAGAGAGGAACACGACGTTTAATTAAGGAAGCGTCCGCCAGCCGCGCGAATATATGCCCACGGCACGTGGAAGCCGTGCAAGGTGCGTCCGACCGCAAAACGGGGAAGGCTATCCCATGTTATCCCGGCGGGGAAACCACTAACGACGTTTATTTTGCTGTATTTCTGCTCACGTTTCCGACGTTTGCAAAACCGAGGTAAAAGTTTAGCTTTTTCTTTTTGAGGCTACACGCCCTACATTGTTAACTACGGAGAACTCTTTCTATCACTGTAAATGCCTCTTGGCTGTACCTTATGCTTCTATCAAATTAGAGACAATACTAGCTGAGTATCTTGCTTTTCCCGGATATGTATCTAGTCCAGTCTTCTATTAGTTGTTATCCTCCTTCCTCCTCTCTGCCTGCCCTTCTCCACTGCTCCCCCTCTCTGTCCACCCCCTCCACCCTCACTCTCTGTCCACCTCCTCCTCCTCCTCTGTCATTCACCTCCTCACCCTCTCTCTATCTCGCTATCCATCTCCTCCTCTCATTCTCTACGTCCATCTTCTCCTCCCTCTCTCTTTGCCAATGTCTTCTTCAGCCTCTCTCTTTCCATCTCTACTACTCTCTGTCCATCTCCTCTTCCCCCTCTCCCTGTTCATCTCTTGGCCTTTCGAATTTGAAAAATATGTAAAATCAGCCAACCGGTTGCGCAGGTTTTCTATATACCATGACCAGGTTTCGTCGCCTCTAAGGGTGACTTCATCAGAAGGTAAGGTAATTACATGAAGAACATATCGTCAAAGATGTACAGTGATTAAAATAGTACAGTGATTAAAATATAAAACATAATGTTCTTCAAAAGGTCAAAAATTAAAACATAAGTAACACCGGTGTGGTGTGAGGAGACTGGCTATCATAGTTTCTCAATAGATTCCTGCACTATAGGATGGATTATCAGGGTCTTCCTCTTCATCCTCCAAAAGCTTCCTCTTCTGTCTTCTTTTCTGGCCTGTTGTTCCATCATACTTCATATGCCTTTCTCTTCTTTCTGCTCCTCTTATCCTTTCTCTGTCAATATTTCTTAGTGCTCGTACAGTGTTCACCCCAGCTGTAAATCCTAATGCCTTCAGAACTTCACACTTCACACTGTTCCCTTGGTTGTAGGTTGCTATTGCATCCTAAATGCCAAAGTGCAATGTTTTTATGCTTACAAACAGCCTTTTAGGAATCACTTTCCAAATCAAATTGTTTACGCTCTCATTATGATTCTGCGTCTTTCCGTGTAGACATTTGTGTAACAATTCTGACTGTGCTAAGTCATGAAAAATTGATTTTATTGTTTCCTCCTGATTCTTGTACATACTGCATATTACCCGCTTTACACAAGAAGTATAATACTACTAACAACAGGCGCAACACTGAACTAATTCGGAACGGTAAGCAGCAAAGAGACGACGTTCCGCGCTCTTATTCATTGTAGTATCGCAACTTGATATTAGTGTTAATTTTCTTTTCCCTACGTTCTTCCTCTTCTTATATACACGGTTACTAAAACGTGGCATCGTAACCAGAACAAAAGTGTACGACAATATTAAATGGAGCAAGATGTTCGAAATTCTGAGGAAAATAGGAGTAAGCTGTAAGGAAATACGGGTAATATTTGTCACAGAAAACAATATAGGCAACCCTTGCACATTCGCTGTATGCGTAACATAAGGCGCTGTATGCGTAACAGGCCGAGAAAATCCCAAGCAGTTTGCCAGGAAGTCACGAGAGGGTGTTAGATGCATTCAGCGGCCGTAAATTTCCTCTACAGGCGTGGTAATAACTCCACTTCTAGGGCGAGTAGAACAATAATTCAAAGTTTACATTAAAGAGGAATGTTCCAACTAATTTTCGGTAGCAAAAAGAAAAAACGTAATTTTTTCGGATTTGACCACCTCCGGCTCTCCTTAAACTAAAAGCTAAGAATTTTCGGCTCATCTTCATATCACACCGAAAGTTGACCAGCGGACATTGTCATGGACAGTTCGTTTAACACTGCTCAAACGTATCTAGTCACCGTTAACGAAACAGAAGCACGATCTTAGATGAGTATCTAAATAGTGAAGAACAGGATGTTGGCGAACGTAGGAAGTCTCGCCCCTGCCTACAAGCTATACAAAAAGTTTGAGAAATATATCCATTAAGCAAAAATTAGTTCAACCTGCAGCCCAATCCAAAAATTTAGAAAAATTTATTCATCTCAAATTCAAGAGAAATTAGTCTAGTCTTCAGTCGTGCAAAATCATAACCACCGTGGTATATTTCGGGAAGATAGACATTCTGAAAACATCTATAGCTTGATAACGCCAGCCGAAGTGGCCGAGCGGTTCTAGGCGCTTCAGTCTGAAACTGCGTGTCCGCTACGGTACCAGGTTTAAGTAGTTCTAAGTTCTATGGGGCTGATGACCTCAGATGTCCCATAGTGCTCATAGCCATTTGAAGCATTTTTATAGCTAGACAACACTTGTGTAAGATAAGTGTAGAAGATTCGACTGTTTCGCAGTTAGGTAGAGAAATGATAGGTAGTGATTTTCGTACGATCCATCAGTTTGTTAGCAGCTGGTCTCTTTCACATCCCTCCTCGCATAGCAAATACCAGGAAGCATATTTGGCAAGTGAAGCGCACTCGGCTATCGTGAGGCCGCTTGAGGAGCGCCTTGATATTGAATTAGTGTCTCCAGGTCAGGAAAACTGTCAACGGCCGGAAGAGCGGTGTGCTGACCGCACGCACGATGCTATGCGCATCCGATGACACCTTTGGCTGAGGTTGACATGGCGGTCGGTCGGGTGCGTAGGTATTCCAAGGCCTATTCGACCGGGGTTTAATTTTTTAGTTCTACAATAGCAAATCACCTTTTTCTCAAGTTGAGCCATATGACTATGGAACAAATTACCCTGTAAAAAGCATCTTATCCAAAATCACTCTGTATTTAGAAGGAGATCAGAACTTTATATTTTACCATCTGAATTTCCCAGCTATTATCTTTTTGTCTAATAAGGAACCAGTGTCTCTTCCACGCCGTTAACTATCTGCTGTTTTCTCGTCCATTTATCTGTTCGTCCTTCCATCTCATCTGCTAAGCAAGGAGGAGGTAGGTAGATAGTGATCAGGAGGAGTTGGGAACAGACAGAGGAGAGGAAGAGATGAACAGAGAGAGGGGGAGTTGGAAATAAACATAGGGAAGATGATGAGTTGGACAGAGACAGGAGGAGGAGGAGGAGACAGAAAGAGGGAGGTAGCAGAAGATGGACAGAGACCTGGGGGATGGATAGATGGAGCTGGGAGGAGGTAAATAGAGAGGGGGAGAAGGATATCAACACGGAGAAGGGGAAGAGGGTATGGACAGAGAGAGAGGATGCAGGTGACGGACAGAGAGAGGAGAAGATGGGAGCGAGTGAAGGAGATAGACTGGTAGAAGACTGGACTAAATAAATACCCGGGCAACAACGGTTTCCTCGGCTTGTTATAAATAATAAGAAGAAGCATCTCTCTTCGTGGCAATTCGGTTTCAGATGCTGATAAAAGAGGGATGTCGTCGTATACCGAGCTGCTGTCTTCTGCAATTAAACATTGTCTCATCTCATTCATATAATGCTGAGTTAAGTACAAAACTATTCATGATGGCAAAAAAGCGTTCAAGCTGATATCTATTATCCGAATTACACTATGTGATCTAAAGTGTCGGTACACATGGCGCCCTCCATTGGTTCAAAAAAATGGTTCAAATGGCTCTGAGCACTATGGGACTTAACATCTACGGTCATCAGTCCCCTAGAATTTAGAAGTACTCAAACCTAACTAACCTAAGGACATCACACAAGACCCAGTTATCACGAGGCAGAGAAAATCCTTGACCCCGCCGCGAATCGAACCCGGGAACCCGGGCCCTCCATTGGTAATACTCGAATTCAATATGGTTTGACCCACCTTTCGCCTTGATTTAAGATTCCACTCTCGCAGGCATACGTTCATCCAGGTGCTGGAAGGTTTCTTGGGAAATGACAGCCCATTCTCACGGAGTGCTGCACTCAGGAGAGGAAACGATGTCGGTCGGTATGGCCTGGCTCGAAATCGGCGTTCCAAAACACCACAAAGGTGTTCTATAGGACTCAGGTCAGGACTCCGTGCAAGGATGTTATTGTCCTGTAACAACTGCGTCACAGGTTGTCATTTATGAAGAGGTGCGCGATCACCATCCAAGAATTGCTCTTCAACAGCGGAATGCAAGAAGGTAACATCAATGAACGCCTGTGCTGTGATAGGGTGCTAGCCCCCTCCATGAAAAACGCGACCACACCGTAACACTACAGCCTCCGAATTTTTGGCACTACACACGCTGGCAGGCGACGTTCACCGGGCATTCGCCATACCCACAACTGCAATCGGATCGCCAAATTGCGTACCGTGATTCGTCACTCCACACAACGTTTTTCCACTGTTCAATCGTCCAATGTTTACGCTCCTTACACCAAGCGAGGCGTGGTTTGGCATTTACCGGCGTCACGTGTGGCTAATGAGCAGCCGCTCGACGATGAAATCCAAGTTTTCTCACCCCTAACTGTCATAGTACTTGCAGTGAATCCAGATGCAGATTGGAATTCCTGTGTGATGGTCTGGATAGATGTCTGCCTATTACACATTACGTCCCTCTTCAACTGTCGGCGGGCTCTGTCAGTCAACAGACGAGTTCGGCCTCTACGCTTTGTGCTGTACGTGTCCCTTCACATTTCCACTTCACTACCACATCGGAAGCAATGGGCCTAGGGATGATGTAGGAGTGTGGAAATCTCGCGCACAGACGTATGACACAAGTGACACCCAATCACGTGAGCACGTTCGAAGTCCGTGATTTCCGCGGAGCGCTCCATTCTGCTCTCTCACGATGTCTGATGACTACTGAGGTCGCCGATATGGAGTAGTTAGCAGTAGGCGGCAGCACAACGCACCTAATAAGAAAAACGTATGCTTTGGGGGTGTCCGGATACTTTCGAGCACATAGTGTATGAATCGACGTGTACCAGGAAGACAGCCACGTGGCATACCTGGACACTAAATGCTGAACGCTGACACACGTTTCAAGTAAACTGTTGCATTTATGAATCACTTCATCTGTGTCCTAATTACACATCATGGATATGCGGGTCCTCATCTCTTTACAGAGCGCTGAATTTATGAAAGTCTGTGCTCTGAGACTAATGCACTTTTAGTCAATGGCGTTTCTAAAAATGGTTCAAATGGCTCTGAGCACTATGGGACTGCTGAGGTCATTAGTCCCCTAGAACTTAGAACTACTTAAACCTAACTAACCTAAGGACACCACAAACATCCATGCCCGAGGCAGGATTCGAACCTGCGACCGTAGCGGTCTTGCGGTTACAGACTGCAGCGCCTTTAACCGCACGGCCACTTCGGCCGGCTATGGCGTTTCTAAAATTGTTCTTTTCGTACTTCAGAAATTTAGATTCTGTATATCTTCAAAATATCTGGGCTTGTTACAGACCCATTCTCTGGTGGCGGGAAATCAAATTCTTGACATCCCCATAATTACCGCGTAATTGTGTCAGAGCTGAGACAAAATTTCAGTACGACATGTGTCAGTCCCGTTACATTATCCCTTCGTCTCTCTCAAAAAGGAATAAAATCCCCACCCCATATAGCATCATCCATTCGCCACTTGTTATAACGATCCATGAAAGAAATTGCCCGATATAACCAAACAGGAAAATGGTAAGGACCCTTGCAGTCTTCCAGCACAGATATCTGATCTGACAAGACATCAAGGTGCCTGCTTGACTTATAAACTATTATTAAAAAACATAAAAAAGTGAGAAGGTAATTATAGTATCTCTGATTAACTCTTAAATAAAATGTGTAAGCAGCAGAAATATCAGTAGAGGCAAAGGTGGAAAAATGGGCCCCTGCTGGTATTATGGGCCCCCTACATATTTGGAAGTACAGGCCATGAATTCTAGCGGAGAGCACATGAACTAATAGAACTAGTTGCCAAACTTCACTATAGAGTGTGCAGACGTAGTAGCTGTCATGGTTTGTGAGTAGTTGTGCTGTAAATTTTTTCGCTGTCATCAAAAGTTTGAAAGGTTAGTGTTTATTTGAATAAAACTCAAATTTCCAACATGTTATTACTAAAACTAAGGTAAGGTACGTATCTGGCTTGTTGTTGGGATGCCGTTTTACATTAATTATCGTCGGTTGCGAACCAAACTAACCGTAGGCAAAATCGTTTTTCCCAAGATGTCGAGGGTGGATATCTGGGCCCCTTTTGCTGCTGGTATTATGGACCCCGTAAAATCAATCAGATTTTATGGGACCATTTACAAATATTGCAACTCTTTATGTTTCAGATGCCTCGAAGACATCTTGTACCACCAAAAAAATCGAAACGGCAATCGTGGGACAAAGCAAATATGTCAAATGCTATTGTAGCTATTAAAGAGAAAAAAATGGGGTTGAAAAAAGCGGTTAAAGTGTACTCTGTCCCTCGTTCTACGCTCCAAAGGCTTTCACGAATCGATAAACCGGTCGAAGAAATAGTTAATATGAAACTGGTCCGTCCACTGGTTTTACCACAGGGACTTGAGGACGAACTGGTTAAATATCTTCTCATTATGGAATCCAAATTCTACAGCCTTACCAGAAATGACGTCAGGTGCATGGCCTACCAGCTTTGCACAAGAAATCCATTTGTAAAGGGCGAAGTTTCTGGTCGAACTTGGTTTGACCATTTTATGTCACGGCACAAAAATATTCTGTCTATTTTGAAGCCATCCGCAACTTCGATTTCACGTGCTAATGAGTTTAATAAACAAGCTGTCGACAATTTCTTCAGTTTACTTGACGCTGCGTTCAGTAACTACAAATATCCTGCAGACAGAGTTTTTAATGTAGACGAGTCAAAAAATGGCTCTGAGCGCTATTGGACTTAACTGCTGAGGTCATCAGTCCCCTAGAACTTAGAACTACTTAAACATCACTAACTTAAGGACATCACACACATCCATGCCCGAGGCAGGATTCGAATCTGCGACCGTAGCGGTCGCGCGGTTCCAGACTGTAGCGCCTAGAACCGCTCGACCACCCCAGCCGGCAGACGAGTCAGGTCTTAGTGTCGTTCAAAGAAAAATTTCTCGTGTCATCGGTCTGAGGGGAAAAAGGCAAGTTTGTGCATTGTCTGCAGCTGAAAGAGGATCACTTGTAACGTGTAAAAATATGCTTATGTGTGTGACTATTGTGATTAGACTAGGCATAGGCTGTGAAAATCATCCCACCAGTAGACTAATTAACAATGTTCATTATACACAAAAATTAAATAAAATTCTTTTTTCAAATTTTTGTTTCTTTTTATTTCAAACTACCTTGGGGCCCATATTACCAGCACAAATTCTTGACGCAACAAAATGCAGACTATCAGGATAAATAAAATTTTGTTTTAACTATTAAAACGTTGAACCAAAACATGTCGTAACTATTTGCAGGACATATTAGAGAAATGCTTTATGTTAATTTCAGGTGATTATACTAAAAATAAAAGGTGTTATATGAAAAAAACAAAGTGGGGGCCCATTTATCCACCTTTACCTCTATGCATGGAATTTTCCTCGCACTTAAAAAATGAAACTAAAACTTACCATCGTCTCTGCCTGGGTTCACTGTGCCGGCGTGATTTTCTTGTCACATCGTTAATGATTTTAGAATTTATGATATTTGTACAACAGAACAGGCAGCACACACGTATAAATATGTACAGCTCGATGGCCGCAAGATGAATTCAGTGTGGATGCACTCCAGCTCCTGAACTCTTGCATGGCTGCAGCATGATGCGGCGAACAATATGGTGGACAGCGAGCTCTACGTCACTAGTGTGGGACAAGTTGGAAATTTGGGTCAGACGGAAGGCATGTTCGGGTAACCGAGGGGCTAAAACTTCTACGGAAAAATGACATGCCGGCCCGGTAGTTCAGCGTGTTCGGTCAGAGGGTTAGCTGCTCTCTGTAATAAAAAATTAAGTGAACTTATCGACGATGAGCTTGAACGGGTGTTGTGGGATCTACGCACCGAACAAAAGCGGAATATCCGGGTTCAGGTACCGGTCCGGCACAAATTTTCACTTCTCGCCATTGAATTCATTTGACTGCCCAGTTGGGGCCGGTGTCACAGTTTACTTCATTTCATCATGTGTACGTACAGCTTGCAGGATCATGAATGGCGACTGTTGTTTGGGACATGTTCTAAAGGGCAGACACTACACGTATACAAAAGTCAAGAAAGCTTGAGGAAGAGGTTGAGACTGACACAGAGGAACAGAAGCCAAGAATCGCTTATCTACGTTATGCTAGCATAATACCCTGAAAGATTTCTACAGAAACACTGCATCCAAAAATTTTCATTCCTTTCACCTGAGATAAAATGTCTTCTTTGTTAGATTACGGACTGTCTAGCACTCCGAAACCTGGTTATGAATCGCTTTGCCAGCAAATGTGGCAAATCTTGCATGGGGCAGACTTTCAGAACAGTCGAGGGCAATTATAAGGAACATCAGCAGACACCCGACTAAAACAGCGAAACAAGTCACCTCTCGCTGAGCACTGCTTCTAGTATAATCATGAAATGAAATACGGCGAGACCAAATTACTAGGCCAAATTACTAGACTGCCTAATTAAGATAAAAAATGTTTCAAATGGCTCTGAGCGCTATGGGACTCAACTGCTGAGGTCATTAGTCCCCTAGAACTTAGAACTAGTTAAACCTAACTAACCTAAGGACATCACAAACATCCATGCCCGAGGCAGGATTCGAACCTGCGACCGTAGCGGTCTTGCGGTTCCAGACTGCAGCGCCTTTAACCGCACGGCCACTTCGGCCGGCCCTAATTAAGATATCTATAGAAATAAAAATGTCGGAGAACCTAATAACCAGGGACGGAGGTTTGAAGTTAGCGTGGGCTTGGGATCCAGCATTCACGTTATCCACATGTCGCCCGCCGTTACGTACACAAAAACTGCCAAATCACCGCGGTCTCTGAAAAATGAAATAGCATCAAATGGCGTAGTGGACGTCGGGAGACGAACTCAGAATCATTTAAAAATAGCGGCGTGGTGAGTACAGCCAACAGTACAACTCCCAGCACCTGAAGAAGAGGAAGGGGCCTGTCGCCGAAATATGGCGTAAAAATGGAAACATCTAACTTTGCTGTACGCTAGGATTGTGGACATTTTTAAAAGTATTGGGAGTGGAATATATCGATATCTTGAAAAATATCGTTATTTGCCCTTGATATATCGACGTAAAGTATGTATCTGTCGAAGGAAGAAATATCGACATTCGTCCTAAAAAAATATCGGCTGCATTTTGCAAACGTACAGCCAGTTTCAGAGTTTTATATTTAAGTACTGATTTATTACTAGATATTCTGTACATCAACAAGCTAGCAGCCTGCCTATCCCCAATAGAGCAAGAATTGAAACAAAAACACTTAATTTGATATTGTGAAAGTTAATAATGAGACTTTGTACAGATAAAAAGCTTGTATTATACTTTTTGGTCGACTGTTGTGTTATTAATTAACAGCTGTGTACGTGTTGCATTGTCGTGCAGTATTTCATTCCATTTAACCTCTCATACCTTAGTTTCTTAATTTGTCATTGGCTACATGGCGAAATAACTCTTTTTTTCTCGCTGATGTAGGAAAACTGCTAGGCGAAGCTAAGAGTTGCAGTTTCTGTTGGTAGCACGGGGCGCCGATTACGTCCGCATTTCCGCCTCACACGTCTGCATCCGCCGCAAAGACTGATCTTTTCATTGAAATTTCTGTTCATCGAATTCAGTAGCTATTTTTAAGGATACCGATGTGAAGAAATAGCACGCTGAATGAGATTTTCACTGTGCAGCGGAGTGTGCGCTGATATGAAACTTCCTGGAAGATCAAAACTGTGTGTCGGACCGAGACTCGAACTCGGGACCTTTGCCTTTCGCGGGCAAGTGCTCTACCAACTGAGCTACCCTGTGGGGACGGGTCGTGAGTCGCGCTTGGGTAGCTCAGTTGGTGCAAGACCGCCATGCGCGAAGGATTTTTATGTTTGGCTGCTACGAGGGATAAGTCGTAATGTCATTGAACTCAAACACCCCAAGTTGCATTGGCCGAAGATTTGGAGACATGTGCACCAAAAATTCCTTCCTACCTTCTTTCGGGCACTGTGGTTCTCTGTCGCCTGTGGCAAGTTCAACACCAACCAACGGCTCCATGCAATTGGACTAGTGGACACTCCACTATGTCCGAAATGTCGCCAAGTGGATGACGACCATCACCGCTTAACTTGTATCGCGGTGGAGGACGTATGGCTCCTAGGAAGACAGATGGTGGCTTGCTACCTCCGTGTGACCCCGCAACATATTACACCTGCTTCCTTCTTACATCCGGAGAGTGACTACTTTCCGGCGACTAAATCACAGTCGATCATCTGGTTCAAAGGTTGGACGATCGCGTACCTCTATGGGGATGCTGCCAAGTCGCGACTTGACTTTTGATATTTCTTGCAGCAAGCCCACACTGAGGTTCATAGATGGTCACACTATCGGAAAACCTTTGCCAACTATCTTCAGGCAGTCTTCCTCGACCCCCCACGCAGTTGGGATGTGCCGGGTGCAATCGGTGTGCACATTGACAGCTGATAAAGAAACTCACGCTTCTCTCACCGCTCAATATGTAATGCACATACTATACCATGAAATGATCTACATGTTCCTTTTAACAGAGTGATCTTTATGGAAAATAAATAAATAAATAAAAACAACATCCCTGTTCCTTTAAACTTGTGATTTGTTTTACAATGATTTTTTATTTTTATTTTTTTATTTCTTATTTTTTTTATTTTTATACTTTATTTTTTTATTTTTTATTTTTTTTATTTTTTAATCTTTTTAATTTTTTTTTTTGCAGAGGATGCATTTCATTTAGTGTTTGTAAAAAAAAAAAGTTGGTAGAGCACTTGCCCGCGAAAGGCAAAGGTTCTGAGTTCGAGTCTCGGTCCGGCACACAGTTTTGATCGGCCAGGAAGTTTCAAATAGCACACTAGTTGCGTTAAAAATTGTCTTTAAACGTAACTAGTGTGCTGTTTCTTCACGTCAGAAATCTTGTTATTCCATTCACGCCACGACTCCTCCCTCCTCACCCCTCCCCTGGTACATCGGACTTCTTCTTTTGTGCCCCGTATAGGTGCTTCACACAGTCAAAAAGAGTGCAAGTGATGAAACCTAAACAAATAGTAAGCCTGCTTCATACAGTGAAAGTAAAATTACGTTCTACTACTATTTCAAAAATATTTACGGAAAATTGAGCAAAGGATACGATATAAAATAAAAATATCGGCACTCGATATTGCCATTTTGATATAGACATATCGATATATTGGGGAAGGAATTATCGGCTTTATACAGGGTGTAAAATTTAAGTTCACAAATCTGAATAACTCGAAAAATAAGCTTCACACGAAAAAATATGTAGAATCCAAAGTTGACTATATTCGAGGGTAACATCTGCTGGTGCTAAAATTAGTCCCACTCGCTAACTAAAGATCCTTGAATTACAGCGCCAAATACCAAGAATCAAAACAAATGTTTAAGACAAAATGTATGTAGTTTTTTATGTGGAATCTGACTCTGCAATGAAAAATGGGGGTCGCATTCGAAATTTTAAAGTTGCCGGCCACCACACACCCAGGGGGCTGGGGTGGCGGGCTATTTTAGCACCAGCAGATGTTCCCCTCGCAAATAATTAACTTTGGATTCTACACATTTTTTCATGTGAAGCTTATTTTTCAAGTTATTGTGGTTTGTCAACTTAAAATTTACACCCTGTATGTCGTATTATCTGATGGATTTTTTGATTTATAGATGTATCGAATTTTATTGACACTCTTACTGTGCTAATGAAAGTACATCAATGATCAATCACTACGAAAAACCTTGGAAGGTCAGTAACTATGAGCAATTTCTTCAAAAATACAAGTGGTCTGAACGCATTTACAAACTAACAACGCTACGACACCAAATAAATTTTATGTAATCACACTGTATAAATTGGATACCAGTTTACCATAACATATGTAACAGAAATCTAAGAAAGACAGCCTGAGTGAACTGGAAATGGGAAGATCAATATCGGCAGAAATGGAAGAACCTACTGAGATCCTACAATGCACACTGCCTCAGAGCGTCCATATCACCAAGTGACCGAAATGACTGATAAGCGTGATTATATTAAATCAACTGAACATCGGAATATGTCGCAAAACCTGACCTACAGGAACTTTGATTTCACAGTACGTGGCTAAAACCATCTTAAGTTTCATACAGCGGATACATGAGCGAGAGCTGACCGCGTCGCCTGCGAGATGGCACCTGTCAGTTTTGCTATTTGGGGAGTAAAAAAAACTGATGAAGGTCGAAGTAGAGAGGATATAAAATGTAGACTGGCAATGGCGAGGAAATCGTTTCTGAAGAAGAGAAATTTGTTAACATCGAGTATAGATTTAAGAGTCAGGAAGTCATTTCTGAAAGTAATTGTATGGATTGTAGCCATGTATGAAAGTGAAACATGGACGATAAATAGTTTGGACAGGAAGAGAATAGAAGCTTTAGAAATGTGGTGCTACAGAAGAATGCCGAATATTAGATGGATAGATCACATAACTAATGAGGAGGTACTGAATAGGATTGGGGAGAAGAGACGTTTGTGGCACAACTTGACCAGAAGATGGGATCGGTTGGTAGGACATGTTTTGAGGCATCAAGGAATCACCAATTTAGTATTGGAGGGCAGCGTGGACGGTAAAAATCGTAGACCAAGAGATGAATACACTAAGCAGATTCAGAAGGATGTAGGTTGCAGTAGGTACTGGGAGATGAAGAAGCTTGCACAAGATAGAGTAGCGTGGAGAGGTGCATCAAGCCAGTCTCAGGACTGAAGACCAAAACAACAACAACAACAACTTGGCATTTCCACACAGTTTGCTCTGGGTGCTCTCACCTTGTGTGGCTGTTTGAGAAAGTACTTTAAAGAGAAACAGCGTATCCAAGGTCTGCGTAATTGAGAGTGAGCTACGATCGTCATCTCGAGAGGTCACCTGTAATAATTTTAAGACATGCGCGGAAAAACGGGCTAATCCTCGAATATGAAAACTTACAGATAAGTGTTTCCACCTGCTGCTGAGTACGGGAACTATTAAAAATGACATCGGTCTCACCCCTAAGCGATATTTAGGGGTGCCAATTTTGCTAGTTCCCGTACTCAGCAGCAGGTGCCAGCACCTATCTGTAAGTTTTCATATTTGAGGGTTAGCCCGTTTTCCCGCGCACGTCCTCAAATTGTGCCTGATAACTTGCAAAAAGGAACTGCTATCATATCAGAACAATTGTCACAATTAAAAACTGGAGTGAGCCGACGACGAGGTCGTTTGCCGAGGATGAGTCGCGAAAACGCGCTAGCAGTCTACCCGAGACAAGAAGGTCACGAGTGTCCATTTCATTTGTTAATTGCATTGCAGGAATAGGGCTCTACATTTCGGTCGGAAAAAATGTGAAGTCTTAAAACGGCACAGGCTGGCCGGAAACGGATAAGCTGCGTTATCTGCAGAGAGCAAACGCTGTACCGCACACCGCCGAGGTAATGGAGCTAGCGGCGTAAAGCTGTCGCAGTACCGGTATTGACATCCAACATGCAACGCACAGACTAAATCTCCACTGTACCGCTGAATGCTCAGAAACGACGCGGGTTGTGCATACGGTACGTTCGCTTCACAGTGGTATAACCAACCGCGGCGCGCTCCAGCGGCTCTATTTGGCTCGAAAATCCCACAGTTTGTTTACGAAATGAAAAAAATTAATACGTTAGTCCTATAAAACACACACTCCCTTGTCCATTTACTAGTCTTGTTCTGTCTGTAGCATAAGTAAATAACAGAACGTGTTATAAGGTGAAAAGCAAATTTCCATATCCAGACAGCAAGGACATCAGACTATAAAATTTTCATTGGAAATAGTGAGATACAAATTTACAGTAGTGCTCCACAGAAGTTAAAAGTTATTTGATCATTTTTACTTTTTAGTAAACGCTGTTTGTGTTCAGCAGCAGAATTTTTAGATCATGTCAGATATGAGGCTTGAAACAAGAAAGTGCAAAATGTATTACTGCGAGCAGTGCAAGCTCTCAGTCCTGAGAGAGAGAAAAAATGGTTCCAATGGCTCTGAGCACTATGGGAGTTAACATCTACGGTCATCATTCCCATATAACGTAGAACTACTTAAACATAACTACCTAAGGACATCACACATATCCATGCCCGAGGCAGGATTCGATTCTGCGACCGTAGCAGCCGCGTGGTTCCGTTCTGAAGCGCCTAGAACCGCTCGGCCACAGCGGCCGGTCCTGAGAGAGAGCGAACCTACACTGATCAGCCTGAACATTATGACCTCATACCTAATAGCTGGTATGTCCAACTTTGGCACGGATAACAGCGGCGATACCTCGTGGCATGGAAGCAAGGAGTGCTTGTTAGGTGGCTGGAGGGAGATGACACCACATTTGCTCGCGCAAGGCACCTGAGGCCCGTATATTCCGGGGAGGGGCGATGAGCTCAGACGCCAGCTTCAGTCACATCCCAGGTTATGTCCGACTGGGTTCAGATCTGGCGAACTGGGGGGAGGGGGGCGGCCAGCACATCAACTGGAACTCGTCAATGTGTTTCTCGTATCACTCCATCACATTCTTGGCCTTGTGACGTCACGCATTATCTTGTTAAGAAATGCCACTGCCGTCGGGAAACTTGATCGTCATGGGGGGGGGGGGGGAGTACATACTCTGCAACCAGTGTACGATTCTCTTTGACCGTCATCGTGCCTTGCACGAGCTCCACTGGACCCATGGATTCAAACGTGAATGTTCCCCGGAGCCTAACGGAGTCACCGCCAGCTTGTCACCGTCCCGCAGTATAGGCGACAAGGGGCTATTCCCCTGGTAGGCGACGGATTCGAGCTGTTATGATGACGACGAACGAATCGTCGCCCATGTGAATGACTAGTGGTCAATGCTAAATACAAACACACAAATCTCTTCTTTGCATGTACAGCAGGTTTGTCAGTGAAGTCGATAAGGAGTTGGCTGCATGGTCAGGATCTACAACGACTAAAATAATTAGAAGTCGTTTGTAAAAAATAATATATTGTACTTAACTGGTGGTACAAGAGTCTTCATAGAAGGAATATGATTACAAATAGAGAGGTTCAAATGGCTCTGACAAGGGGAGGCCGCCAACTGTGAAATTCAGATTCGATTCATACTGCGCATAATAAAGGCTCATGGCCAGAGGTGTAATGTGGCAAAGCACCAAGATGCACTTCTCAGCCGTTGTCGAGAAAATCGACAGTTAAAAGAACCCGTTCAGATGAAATATCTCTACGATTAATAATTTTCTCCAGCGTCGTGGCGCAGCGGTAAGCGCTCGGGTTCGTAATCCAAAGGTCGCCGGATCGAATCTCGCGGAATGCAATTTATATATATATATATATATATATATATATATATATATATATATATATATATATATATATATATATATATATAACTAATTATAAAAAAAGAAAGAAAATAATATGTGAACATTCCCCAATTGCAGTTATGTTTTGCAGATATAAATGTCATTGTGTTAATACTATACTATTAATGAATTGCTTATGCATGTTGGTGAAGGCGGATCGCTCTCCAATTGTACCGCCTCCATTTTTCCGTTTGTTTAACAGGATGTACCAAAGTTCTCCCGTCCGCACTGATTTTCGACGATGTTATAAGTGGCGCTAGGGACCGCATCTACCTTCTTTCGAAGTTATCAAGCAACTACGCTAGTTATGCGACGGCTCGTTTCGGCCCATTCAACGTCTGTTCTTCAAGTGTAACGAGCGAGTAACGGAGTTCATATTTCATACCTGCCACAGCAAATTTGTGTTAGTGGGGTTTCTATTCTAATTCTAACGTTTGACTTACGCTATACGTATTCGTTTCGGAATATCGTTTCTACGTCTTCCGTTAACTATACGTGGTTAACATTATGAAGACAATTAATAACATTTGTGAAATACAACTTTGTTTACGGAAAACATAATGATGTTCGAAGTCGCCACTTTTTCCACGACAAACGACTTTCAACAACTTGTTATATGCATAATTGTTGCAACTGATTGCCGGGAATTTTATGTATATATATATTTGAATTACAAAAAACAAATACTAAAAAAAGGGTTGCGTGGCGCGAGATTCGATCCGGCGACCTTCGGTTTACGAACCCGAGCGCTTACCGCTGCACCACGACGCTGGAGAAAGTTATTAATCGTAGAGAGTATTTCGTCGCAACGGTTTCTTTTAACTGTCGATTTTCTCGACAACGGCTGAGAAGTGCATCTTGGTGCTTTGCCACATTACACCTCTGGCCATGAGCTTTTATTATGCGCAATATGAATCGAATCTGAATTTCACAATTGGCGTCCTCCCCTTGTGAGCACTATGGGACTTAACAGCTACGGTCATCAGTCCCCAGAACTACTTAAACCTAACTAACCTAAGGACATCACTCAACAGCCAGTCATAACGAGGCAGGGAAAATCCCTGATCCCGCCGGGAATCGAACCCGGGAACCCGGGCGCGTGAAGCGAGAACGCTACCGCACGACCACGAGCTGCGGACTACAAATAGAGAGAGAGAGAGAGAGAGAGAGAGAGAGAGAGAGAGAGAGAGAGGCATCACATAGGCCATACTTTAACTAAGCGCCTTGTTAGACGTTGCTTCCTATCAGCTGAAGGCTATACTACTTTCCTACTTGACGTCCCGAGCGAGAGTGGCCGAGCGCACGCTAGAGACTTGTCGCGACCGTGGTACCACACGCGCCCTCCCATCGGCATAATGAGGAAGGTATCGGGAGTCATCAGACCATGCAGCGCTCTGCCACTGCGCCACCGTTCAGTGCCGATGGTCACGTGCACATTTCAGTCGTAGTTGTCCATGTCGTTGTGTTAACATTGGCACATGCATGGGTCGTCGTCTGCTGAAGCCCATCTTTAGGAGTGTTCTGTGCACCGCGCGTTCACACAGCATTATAGAGTGATGTTAGTACCGCCACAGTTTGCTGCCTGGCGTGTTTTACCAGTCTGCCCAGTCTGGGCTGGGCTTGACCTTGGTTTCACCACATGTCGAAGACACTCACCACAGTGCTCCTCGAACACGCGGCTAGTCCTGCAGTTTCCGAAATGCTCGTGCCGATCTGCCCTCGCTCAAACTGAGATCGCGTGCCTTCCCCATTGTATACACGGATAGCACGCTCACTGATACTACATACACCGCGCGTGTGTCTGACTAGCAGTCATTCCTCGCTAGGTGACGCTGCTGTCGCCTGGACGTGTCTGTATCGACAATGGGTCGGTGGTCATTGAGACGCCATGCTAAACCCACAGGACAGGACAGAACAGGTAGTTTAAGTTGTGGAAAGGGGCCAAATAAGCGGCTGTCAGTTACACTCGAATATACAACCTTGTATTTGATCTAACATTACAAGAGCCTAGAAATTAAAAAAAAAAAAAACAGCTGTAGTGCAAAGCCTTATCTTAAAACAGTTCCTTAATTAGGCTGAAGGCGCAAACCATCTGACAGCTTAAGAGTAAACAACTTAAATTCAAAATCGGCTGAAGACCCCAAGAATCTGACACATTAAGAGCAAAACTTAAATTAAAAATCGGCTGAAGGTCCAACACTTAAGACTCAATAACGTTAATTTTAAAAATGCCAAAGGCTTTACGTAAAACAGTTCCTAAATTAGGCCGAAGGCCCAAACCATTTGACGCCTTAACGGCAAAACAACCTTAATCTAAAAATCGGCTAGAAGCCATACAAGTACAAACAACAAGAATAAACAAGAAAAGGCAGTACACCCAAGGGCGATCAGAAGTTCAGAGGATCGGCCTGGAATTCAAACACTAACGCTCGCTTAGGTGAGACAGGCCGTCAGCCCAACCATTGTCGATCCGACGACAGCCCTACTGACAGACAGTCAACGGACCCACCGACAAGATAACCTCCGCTTCGCCCGACACGCACGCAACAGGGAGTTCAATGGAACAACGTACATGGTATTGGCGCCAACAACCAATTACACATTGAGCTGTCAAACTACACACTGCGCTGGACAGCGAAAACACGATGACGAAAATATACGGCCTGAATTTACGTCAACGGCCAGGGCAGGTAACTGGAACGTTAATGACCACAAGGCAGAAGATTCCGCTGGTGCACTTCAATTCAAATAACCAAGTAAAATTTAACAGTGGCTAGAATTTGCCAACTTGAAAACACACGCTGTTGCTCGCGGGAATATCCCAACAGTCGACAACGAACACCAAACGACACAATGTGAACAGTTGGGGCTGTCTGGTAGTTTAAGTAAAGAGTCACTCTTCGTGTCCGGGATCGGTGAGCCACGGAGCTCGTAGCAATGGGAACAGCACCACACACTCCGACCGCGCGTGGACGCCACCAGCGGCCTCCGGCCAGACACGCGCCACGGGGACTTCCTGGCTGCTCCACGCCAACCGACCAACTCCCAGGCCCGGAAACGGTGAATGGACCACGTATACGTCGGCGGATAGGACGACCCACAGAGCGACCAACCAACGGTCGTCCCGCTCCAGTCTGCCTCCGTCGGACAGTTCATGTGTGTCGCCAGTGGTCGGCGAGCACTGGCTGTCGGCGCCTCACCGGCGCTCCGTCTCCCGACATCACTGCTGCTGCGTCCCGACTCCACTGCTGGTTCTTCCCGAACTGACTGCCAGACGCACGACGACCCAGAGATGGTACGGCAGTGCACTTACCGATACGCGCTGCTGCTGCCGCTCACGGCCAAGTAAGGCAGGAAGTTAGTGATGCCAGAAATGGAATAAGAAAACGAGGCGGCAGTACTGTAATAGAAGATGACAAACAATAAATGGGATGAAACTTCCTGGCAGATTAAAACTGTGTGCCCGACCGAGACTCGAACTCGGGACCTTTGCCTTTCGCGGGCAAGTGCTCTACCAACTGAGCTACCGAAGCACGACTCACGCCCGGCACTTGCCCGCGAAAGGCAAAGGTCCCGAGTTCGAGTCTCGGTCGGGCACACAGTTTTAATCTGCCAGGAAGTTTCATATCAGCGCACACTCCGCTGCAGAGTGAAAATCTCATTCTGGAAACATCCCCCAGGCTGTGGCTAAGCCATGTCTCCGCAATATCCTTTCTTTCAGGAGTGCTAGTTCTGCAAGGTTCGCAGGAGAGCTTCTGTAAAGTTTGGAAGGTAGGAGACGAGGTACTGGCGGAAGTACAGCTGTGAGTACCGGCCGTGAGTCGTGCTTTGGTAGCTCAGTTGGTAGAGCACTTGCCCGCGAAAGGCAAAGGTCCCGAGTTCGAGTCTCGGTCGGGCACACAGTTTTAATCTGCCAGGAAGTTTCATATCAGCGCACACTCCACTGCTGAGTGAAAATCTCATTCAATAAATGGGATGAACAATAGCCGTGCACAGCTCAGTCATAATGTTATGTCTGATTAATGTGTTTACATAATAACGAATATTACAGAAAATACTTCGTTTAAATTAACAAGAAAGTCCCAGAACCTTTTACAAAATTTGAAGGTGAATAAAAGAAAATATTTTGGTTATAGTGAGAAGCAAACCAGCCACACACAGCTTACTAAAGCTTCATCTCTATTCATTATGCTCCGCGAAACTTCTCTAACTGCCTAGCATGTCTTCTGTGTTACTGTGTCCTGAATGCTTTAATCATCAACCTATTATTAACTGAAATATAATTATAACAAATCGTACCAAGAAAAGCGGGTGTCCGATGGCTCTTGAGTGTGCGGATACCTTGAAACGGCATACTATCATAGCTCGCAAGTTATGAAATATGAAAATTCTTTATCCAACAACATGACGTTTCCCGCCATTTTATTTGAAAAAATAGTACCAGTGACGACCCGTGGCCAGAAATCTTAGAAACAGCATATATTCATAGGACATAAATAGTAATATGTTATAAAACCCACCAAATGTGGGGTTCTTTACTGAGATCAAATATGGTGCAGGTGCGTGATACCGACCGCTCAGAAACGTACTAAAATGTGCTTAGAATGTAAATCGAGTTGGCGGAAAACAGTGTTATGAGCCACTCGTATGCAGAACTGTGCGTCTTACCACGAGAGTTATTTGAATGATCACCTCTTCATTGTCTAAGAGAGGAATTTTGCTAATGCGAAAAAACATAATAATCGAGGTAATAGAACCAAAATCACCGAAGACAACAAAATGTTGTGGTTCTGTCAGTGTGATCATGTGATGTATCTGACCCCAGGAATGTGTCAATAAAGTTTCCCCTTCCTGGGACAATGAATTCACGGTGTTCTTATTTCAATTTGCAGGAGTGTATATGGTCATCATTCCCATATAACGTAGAACTACTTAAACCTAACTAACCTAAGGACATCACACACATCCATGCCCGAGGCAGGATTCGAACCTGCGACCGTAGCAGTCGCGCGGTTCCGGACTGCGCGCCTAGAACCGGGAGACCACCGCGGCCGGCCAACCAATATAGTTAATTGCACCGCATGGCCTCTAAGTTTCAGCAATAGAAACACTCGGTGTTGCTCACAGGAAAACCTCCCAAACAGCGAATCACCGAAACGAACCACGGAAAATAAATGGACGTGGCTTGGGTAGTTGAAACCACTACTCAACTTTGATGTCCTGGGTCGGTGAACCACTAAGCTCGTAGCGATCGGACAGCTCCACACACGCTCTGACACTGCGCAGGGACCCGGCCTGTAGCAACCGATCGTCTCCTCTCAGAATGCCGACAACATCTAAAATAGTCATCAGTGGAAATGACACCAACTATACACACAACTTGACAAACACTTGCACAAAGACCTGAACGATACCCTGTGGTGTCACAGCCAGACACCACACGTGTTAGGTGGTAGCTTAAATCGGCCGCGGTCCTGTAGTACCTGTCGGACCCGCGTGTCGCCACTGTGTGATCGCAAACCTAGCGCCACCACAAGGCAGGTCTCGAGAGACTGACTCGAACTCAGCCCAGTTGTACGGACGACAGAGCTAGCGACTAGACGTACGAAGCCTTTCTCTCTCATTAGCCGAGAGACAGAATAGCCTTCAGCTAAGTTAATGGCTACGAACTAGCAAGGCGCCATTAGCCTTACAGTGATTGTAATTAGAGTCTCACTTGTGTTCACCATAGAGATGTACAAGAAGACATTAAAGATAAGTATATGAGAAGCTCCGTTCTTTTCTTCATAGCATTAATTACGTATCCTGTTCCAGTACTTCACGCCCGTCTGCGTTAGTCTCGCGTGCCTTGTAAGCCACCTCTATCTACAAGGTGTTGGCCCAGCTGCCGAAACATCACATGGCGACGAGTCTACAACGGCTCTTGTGTTTTACTTTGCCCTAATTTCTTTGTGTCATGGCTTCGCCACAATCTCCAGATGTACTGTCCGAATTTTATCGCTTGCAGAATCAGCAGACGCAGGCGTTATTGGATGCTCTTGGACAGCTCGTCCAGGGTCAACGTGCGCTGCACACCGATGCAGCCGCCGCCGCTTCATCGCTACCGCCGCCACAACATGCTGTTGCACCTCAATTCAGACCCTTTGATGCCACCCACGAGTCATGGCATGAGTGGTCCCGTCAGTTCGACTTCCACCTAGCAGCCTACAGAATTCAAGGTAATGAGCGGCAGCCGTTTTTGCTTTCTTGTGTCGGTGTGTCCACCTACCGAGTGATAGTGAAGTTTGTAGACTTAGACTTTGCAGGCAAAGTGATACCATTCCAGCTCGATACCGGAGCTGCAGTTTAAATTCTCAATCACGACACGTACAACCAACTGGGCAAACCTCCGTTGCGTGCCGCAAATGTTCAGCTCAATAGTTACTCAGGCCAGAAAATACCAGTCTTAGGACAGTGCAGCCTTCTTGCAACATACAAGGGACAAACAAAACTTGTGTCATTTTACGTTCTTCGTTCTTCTACTGCAGTGAACTTGTTTGGTTTAGATTTATTTCAGTTGTTTAATTTGTCTATAGTAAATCAGGTCCTCTCAGTGATTCAGACTGTGCCTTCCGCCAGTGTTTCTAGTCTATGTGAGGAATTTGCAGACATTTTTGCACCGGGCCTTGGTTGCGCTAAGAACTATGCAGCACATTTGGAACTGAAAGCAAATGCGCAACCGAATTTTTCAGAGCGCGCAATGTTCCCCACGCATTGCGTGATGAGGTCGCAAGAACATTAAACGATTTAGAATTTCAAGGTGTCATTGAACGTGTGCAGGCTTCTCTCTGGGCCTCACCCTTCCGGAAAATTGAGACTTTGTGTGGACTTCAAGGCAACTGTGAATCCACAACTTGTGACTGCAACTTTTCCTTTGCCCCGCCCGGAAGATCTTTTTGACAAACTGTGCCCGGGAACATATTTTTCAAAGTTGGACCTAGCAGATGCGTACTTGCAAATACCGGTGGACGAAGAATCCCAGCGCGTCTTGGTGGTAAACATGCATCTTGGTTTGTATCGCTTCAAAAGACTGCCATTCGGGTGTGCGTCCGCACCTGCATTGTTTCACCAATATTTACAAACTGTTTGTGCGTCGGTCCCTACTGCTGCGAACTATCTGGACGATATAGTGATCTCCGGAAAGACAGAAGCCGAACATTTGCAAAATCTCCGAACATTATTTCAGGTCTTGCGACAAAATGGTCTTCGCTTGAGGAAGGGCAAATGTGTGTTTTTTGCTCGGGATTTACCCTACCTGGGCCATGTACAGTAATAAATGCCCGGGGCATCCATCCGAGTCCGGAGCACCTCCGTGCCATACAGGATTTGCCGTCACCGCAGAACTTGAAACAGCTGCAGAGTGTGCTGGGTAAAATAAATTATTATCATAAATTTCTGCGCAATGCTTCTTCCATTTCAGCTCGGCTTCATCGCTTACGCCGTAAAGGTGTTCCGTTCGTCTGGACGACGGAATGCGAACGCGCCTTTCGCCAGTTGAAATCGGCGTTACTTTCAAATACTTGCCTTACGCCGTTCGATCCCCAGAAACCCCTTTTGTTGATGGTAGATGCATCGGATTTTGGGATCGGTGCTGTGCTTGCGCACAAAGATGGATCGCATGATCGCCCTATTGCCTTTGCGTCAAAATTGCTCTCATCTGCGCAAAGAAATTATTCCCAGATAGAGAAAGAGGCTTTAGCTCTCGTGTTTGGTGTTACTAAGTTTCACGATTTCTTGTATGGTCGTCACTTTACCATCATCACGGACCACAAACCTTTGACATCGCTTTTTCATCCGAACAAGCCGGTACCTACACGTACAGTGCAGAAATTCATTCGCTGGTCTCTTTTTCTCTCGCAGTACCGCTACGATATCTTGTATCGGTCCACTGCTAAGCACGGAAACGCTGATGCGTTGTCCCGTTGGCCTGTTGCTGAGGATAAAGCATTCGATTCTTCCGAACTTGCTTGCATGTTCATTGATTCGGAAACCGATGACGTGGTCGAATCATTTCCGATTGATTTTCGTCGTGTCGCTACAGCCACAGCAGCTGACCCTGTCCTTGCTCCCGTTTTGCGTTTTGTTGCTACGCAATGGCCCTTGTCCAAGTCACGGATCGAGGATCCGCTGGTTCGCCGATTTTTTGCTCACAAGGAGAGACTTTTTGTACGACGTGGTGTTTTGTTGTTGCGTTCTGATAATGATCAGTCCCGAGTCGTGGTCCCACGTTCGTTACAGTCCTCTGTCTTAGCTTCTCCACCAAGGACATTGGGGTATAGTGCGTACGAAACAACTTGCTCGTCAGCACTGGAGTTGGTTCGGAATCGATGCTGCGATTACGAATATGTGCTCCTCTTGCGTGGCGTGTGCCGAACAACAATCCGCACCGCCGTGGAAATTCTTTGCATGGCTGAAAGCCACTTCCCCTTGGCAACGCTTGCACATCGATTTTGCTGGTCCATTCTGGAATGCTCGTTGGTTGGTTGTGGTCGATGCTTTCAGTAATTTTCCTTTTGTTGTCCGGATGTCTTCCACGACGTCTTCTGCCACAATCCAAGCCTTGTCTGCTATCTTTTGCATTGAAGGTCTTCCGCAGACTATTGTTTCCGACAATGGCCCACAATTCATGTCCGCAGAATTTCAGTCCTTCTGCAAGGCCAATGGTATTCAACATCTGACGTCCGCGCCGTTTTCACCTCAGTCAAACGGTGCCGCGGAACGATTGGTCCGGACTTTCAAGTCACAGATGTTGAAATTGAAAGAGTCGCATTCTCGGGAGGACGCATTATTGCTCTTTTTGTCCTCGTATCGCTCTCAGCCCCGCGATGGTCGCTCGACGGCTGAGTTGCTCCATGGTCGTCCTCATCGAACCTTGATGTCTTTGCTGCATCCGCCGCATCAGGTTCCTGTGCAGCGGCAGACTCCTGCTTTTGCTCCTGGCGACGTTGTCTTCTATCGCACCTATCGCGGTTCACGGCGTTGGCTCGCAGGGCGCATTCTTCGCTGCCTCGGCCGCGCGATGTATTTGGTTTTGGGGGCCTCTGGTGAGGTGCGTCGGCGTCTCAATCAGCTGCGCCTCTGTCGTCGCCTGGGTTCTGCCGCTCCCCGTCTGCTTTCAGCGACAGAGCCGTCAGGTCAGCGTCCTTGGGACCCATCTACTGGCTCGCCTCATCCCCAGGTGTTACCGACGCTGCCTTCCATTTTGCCTCATGGCGTCGCGCCGCCGCCGCCGCCGCAGCCGCCTCCGGCGCCGCCCGCAGGGGACGCTTCGCTGCAGCCGCCACGCACCTCCCTGGGTCACGCGCCGCCGATCGCTTCCCGTGACCAGCTGTCCTCCGCCATGGAACTCTTGCCCGCTCCGGACCAGATGTCGTCATCGCGCGTCGGATTCTCCGACCACATGGAGGTCGACCCTTCGGCCCCTCCTGTCTCTTTACGGGCGCATACACCGCATGTTGACGTGCACCCTGGACTAGGTTTTCAGGCGTTTCCTAGCTCCCCTCGGACCGAATGGCCGGGTGCGGGTGGCACAGCCTCGCCTGTTGTTAGGCTCCCCACCTCATCGCATACGTCAACATGGGGTCCTCCCCACGGCGGGCGGAAGCCTTATCTCACGACCGTTCGCCGATTTGCGGGGTAGGAATGTGGTGTCACAGCCAGACACCACACGTGTTAGGTGGTAGCTTAAATCGGCCGCGGTCCTGTAGTACATGTCGGACCCGCGTGTCGCCACTGTGTGATCGCAAACCTAGCGCCACCACAAGGCAGGTCTCGAGAGACTGACTCGAACTCAGCCCAGTTGTACGGACGACAGAGCTAGCGACTAGACGTATGAAGCCTTTCTCTCTCATTAGCCGAGAGACAGAATAGCCTTCAGCTAAGTTAATGGCTACGAACTAGCAAGGCGCCATTAGCCTTACAGTGATTGTAATTAGAGTCTCACTTGTGTTCACCATAGAGATGTACAAGAAGACATTAAAGATAAGTATATGAGAAGCTCCGTTCTTTTCTTCATAGCATTAATTACGTATCCTGTTCCAGTACTTCACGCCCGTCTGCGTTAGTCTCGCGTGCCTTGTAAGCCACCTCTATCTACAAGGTGTTGGCCCAGCTGCCGACACATCATACCCAACAGTAAGTATGCACGCACGAAGACAAATCGAGAGTCGATGCGCGCGCGCGCGCACACACACACACACACACACACACACACACACACACAGCCAACTCATGAACGATCGGCGAGCCAAAATGCGTCGTCCGGTAGGACGACCGACCGACGATCCACCAAGACCGTGGCCCGGCTCCAGTGATGCGTGGCGGCAATCGTCGGGCGATCCGACACAGATCTCACTGCTCCAACTCGACTGCACTAGTGCCACATTACCACTCCCCGACTGACAGATCCAGACTGTGCTCCTGACGCGTTCCAACTGACTGGCAGACCCGAACTCGCTACCCGAACTCCTTAAGACAGACAACGACAGGGAAGTCATAGCAGTCGAGTAAAGATACTACGAGAGGGGATATAACGATACACGCTGCTAGCGCCGGTCACGGTCAGGCAAAGCAGAAACTCAGTGACAGTAGTAATTTAAATTGACGTAGTGAGGTGGAAGTACGTTAAAAACAGGGTGTAAAGCACATGATTGCGGGAACACGAGCCACGCATAGCGCAAGAAAGACTGCTGATTTTGTATGGCTACCATGTGAGAAACCACAAGTGAATTTCATCCTCGGACTGTTACCTGTGCTTTACAGTCGACATTCATCACATACAAGCCTATGTTATGCTTGGCAAAAGGCAGTATATGACACTGGCATGCCAACTTCATCCTTTGAAAAGGTAATTAGTGTGGAATTTGATGTTGGACTGCTCGAATGCAAAAGAGACATTGAAGGTTTCCAGAATGAGATTTTCAATCTGCAGCGGAGTGTGCGCTGATATGAAACTTCTGCAAATTAAAACTGTGTGCCCGACCGAGACTCGAACTCGGGATCTTTGCCTTTCGCGGGCAAGTGCTCTACCATCTGAGCTACCGAAGCACGACTCACGCCTAGTCCTCACAGCTTTAGTTCTGCCAGTATCTCGTCTCCTACCTTCCAAACTTTACAGAAGCTCTCCTGCGAACCTTGCAGAACTAGCAATCCTGAAAGAAAGGATACTGCGGAGACATGGCTTAGCCACAGCCTGGGGGATGTTTACAGAATGAGATTTTCACTCTGCAGCGGAGTGTGCGCTGATATGAAATTTCCTGGCAGATTAAAACTGTGTGCCCGACCGAGACTCGAAGTCGGGACACTTGCCTTTCGCGGGCAAGTGCTCTACCATCTGAGCTACCGAAGCACGACTCACGCCCGGTCCTCACAGCTTTACGAGTTCGAGTCTCGGTCGGGCACACAGTTTTAATCTGCCAGGAAGTTTCAGTGAAGAACTGTCTTTAGTCAGGTGCGCATATTGTTCGGTTTGACTTTCTTTTAACACGTTCATTGAACTCTCGTACGTGCACTTTGAAGGCAGTGAACAGCTGTAAAACATCTGGTCAATAGAAAGACTTTGTTCTCCAGATAGCATAGTTACGATGTTATCCCAAAAGTAAAGTCTCCTATTTTTTTAAGTACATAGACCTGTTTATTTCTTCAATGGTTTACATCTGTTTACAGCTTGAACATTTAGCTATTTTTCGACCTAATCACCATTTCTGTCGATGCATTTTTGTAGACGGCCAAACGTTCTAAACCTAGGGAACTGGGCGCCAAGTCAGGACTATATGGTGGGTGGGTGATTATGTTCCACTGTTGCATGAGAGGAACGGTTTGCCAAGCGATGTGTGGGCGAGGGTTGTCATGGAGAATGTGTACGCCCTTGTTCAACATTCCTCTTCTCCGGTTCTCAATTACTCGTTTGAGTTTTTTCAGAGTCTCACAGTACCTGTCAGCGTTAATAGTGGTCCCAGTAGGCATAAAGTCGACCAACAATATCCCTTTCCGATCCCAAAAAACAGTTGTCATGACTTCCCGGCAAACTTTGTTTGTTTGAATTTCCGCGGCTTTGGCGAAGAAGGATGCCGCCACTGGCGTGATTGTTGCTTGGTCTCAGGTGTAAAGTGGTACGCCCAGGTTTCGTCACCCGTGACAATTGAGTCCAGAAAGTTGTCCTGTTTGGCTGCAAGTCGGCGAAGAAATGCGCGGGAAGCATCAACTCGTTGCCGCTTGTGGTCCTCAGTCAGCATGCGTGGCATCTATGTTGCGCACACCTTCCGGTGGTTCAATGTTTGCCGCGCGGGATTAGCCGAGCGGTCTCGGGCGCTACAGTCATGGACTGTGCGGCTGGTCCCGGCGGAGGTTCGAGTCCTCCCTCGGGCACGGGTGTGTGTGTTTGTCTTTACGATAATTTAGGTTAAGTAGTGTGTAAGCTTAGGGACTGATGACCTTAGCAGTTAAGTCCCATAAAATTTCACACACATTTGAACAGTTTTTGAGTTCAATTTTTCCGTTAAATTGCTGTGATCGGTGCTTCTGGAAACCTCAACAACTAACGTGCAGGGATCATCCAGGCTGATCTGCCGATCTTCACGCATGCTTTGCTCAACCTTGAACACTGTCTCCTCAGAAATTGACGGTCTCCCGCTCCTTTGTTCGTCGTGAATTTCGGTCCGACCAGCTGCAAACTCTCTACACCACTTACGAACATTTTTGACATCCATGCACGTTTCACCATATACTTCCGTCAATTGGCGATGGATTTCAATCGGCGCAGTGCCTTTTGGGTTCAAAAACCGAATGACTGCTCGCAATTCGCACTTGGGGGTAACATCCAATGGCAGCTCCATTCTCAACGGCTGCCAAGCTAAGACTGAGCGCCTCAGCACGGCGTGCGCATGTTTACAAACAGCGCGTGAAGCACTCTTCATGACAGTGTGACCAACTGCCACACAAACAGAGTTCTGTACTTATAAAAAAAATAGGAGACCTTACTTTTGGGATTACCCTCGAATTGTAAGCAGAGTGGAATACAGCAATTGAAATGTGTGTGCGTATTTTTTATCTTGTTCTACCGATATTTTGTTTCTTCGCGTTAGTAAATTTCCTCTCTTAGACCCTGAGTAGGTGATGATTCAAATATTTGTCGTGATAAGACGCAAAATTCTGCATGCGCATGGCTTATACCACTCTTTTTGGAATGAACGATTAATATTTGAGGCATATTTTATTGCGGTTCTGAGCGTTCGAAGTGACGTTCTTCCCCCGTGAGGAAATACACTCCTGGAAATTGAAATAAGAACACCGTGAATTCATTGTCCCAGGAAGGGGAAACTTTATTGACACATTCCTGGGGTCAGATACATCACATGATCACACTGACAGAACCACAGGCACATAGACACAGGCAACAAAGCATGCACAATGTCGGCACTAGTACAGTGTATATCCACCTTTCGCAGCAATGCAGGCTGCTATTCTCCCATGGAGACGATCGTAGAGATGCTGGATGTAGTCCTGTGGAACGGCTTGCCATGCCATTTCCACCTGGCGCCTCAGTTGGACCAGCGTTCGTGCTGGACGTGCAGACCGCGTGAGACGACGCTTCATCCAGTCCCAAACATGCTCAATGGGGGACAGATCCGGAGATCTTGCTGGCCAGGGTAGTTGACTTACACCTTCTAGAGCACGTTGGGTGGCACGGGATACATGCGGACGTGCATTGTCCTGTTGGAACAGCAAGTTCCCTTGCCGGTCTAGGAATGGTAGAACGATGGGTTCGATGACGGTTTGGATGTACCGTGCACTATTCAGTGTCCCCTCGACGATCACCAGTGGTGTAGGGCCAGTGCAGGAGATCGCTCCCCACACCATGGTGCCGGGTGTTGGCCCTGTGTGCCTCGGTCGTATGCAGTCCTGATTGTGGCGCTCACCTGCACGGCGCCAAACACGCATACGACCATCATTGGCACCAAGGCAGAAGCGACTCTCATCGCTGAAGACGACACGTCTCCATTCGTCCCTCCATTCACGCCTGTCGCGACACCACTGGAGGCGGGCTGCACGATGTTGGGGCGTGAGCGGAAGACGGCCTAACGGTGTGCGGGACCGTAGCCCAGCTTCATGGAGACGGTTGCGAATGGTCCTCGCCGATACCCAAGGAGCAACAGTGTCCCTAATTTGCTGGGAAGTGGCGGTGCGGTCCCCTACGGCACTGCGTAGGATCCTACGGTCTTGGCGTGCATCCGTGCGTCGCTGCGGTCCGGTCCCAGGTCGACGGGCACGTGCACCTTCCGCCGACCACTGGCGACAACATCGATGTACTGTGGAGACCTCACGCCCCACGTGTTGAGCAATTCGGCGGTACGTCCACCCGGCCTCCCGCATGCCCACTATACGCCCTCGCTCAAAGTCCGTCAACTGCACATACGGTTCACGTCCACGCTGTCGCGGCATGCTACCAGTGTTAAAGACTGCGATGGAGCTCCGTATGTCACGGCAAACTGGCTGACACTGACGGCGGCGGTGCACAAATGCTGCGCAGCTAGCGCCATTCGACGGCCAACACCGCGGTTCCTGGTGTGTCCGCTGTGCCGTGCGTGTGATCATTGCTTGTACAGCCCTCTCGCAGTGTCCGGAGCAAGTATGGTGGGTCTGACACACCGGTGTCAATGTGTTCTTTTTTCCATTTCCAGGAGTGTATATGGCCAACATGTCATAGGTAGTGTTGTTGCATGTCCTCGATCCACGTTCAAGTGCGCTTTAGAATATCTGACGGGCCTAATATTACTCCGCATATTCGGAAAGAGTCCGCAGCGTGCTTTCTCCACACTGTGACGCCAGAAACTCGACTCGTATAACGTTGACTATCGAATGCCCGTTCCGTGTGACGATTACTTCCGGAACCTCAACCCAAATCTGCGCTCTAGATATCCAATCGCGTAAGCTGTGTGCGTTTCAGTGTTCATTATTTCGAAGTGTGCACGACTGCCAGAGAACTAGACTGTACACTGGCGTGAAAAACTTTACCTTGTACAAGAACGAGGAAACGTCCATAGAGTCATAAGTAAGCTCGCTCGGTATAGAACCGGCCAGAGAAGTCAGTTTTCGGATTTACAATGAAACGCAAAAGAAACTGGTACAGGCATGCGTATTCAAATACAGAGATATGTAAAAAGGCAGAATACGGCGCTACGGTCAGCAACGCCTACATGAGACTACAAGTGTCTGGCGCAATTAGTAGATCGGTTACTGCTGCTACAATGGCAGGTTATCAGGATTTAAGTGAGTTTGAACGTGGTTTTACAGGGGCGCACGAGCTATGGGACACAGCATCTCCGAGGTCGCGATGAAGCGGGGATTTTACCATACGACCATTTCACGAGTGTATCGTGAATATCAGGAAACTGGATAAAACTTCGAATCTCCGACATGACTGCGGCAGAAAAAGTCCTGCAAGAACGGGAACAACGACAACTGGAGAGAATCGTTCAACGTGACAGAAGAGCAACCCTTCCGCAACCTGCTGCAAATTTCAGTGCTGGGCCATCAACAAGTGTCATCGTGCGAACCATTCAACGAAACATCATCGACATGGGCTTTCGGAGCAGAAAGCCCACTCGCGTACCCTGACTGCACGACACAAATCTTGAAACGTCCCCTTGAAAAATTAACGAATTACTGTGCTGATAAACCTCTTACATTATTTGATTTTCAAACAGCTGAGCAGAACTGAACGTACTCAGACATTTCGCTCTTCACCCATTCTGATCAACACTAAACTGACACACAATATATTTAGCGCAACGCAATCTGACTTTTAATAATCACTACAAATAATGGCCCTGACTAACAATAACCTATACCTTTCACAAAACAATTACCTCACAAAAATTTTCGTTACTCGAACTACTGCAATACAGCGAGCGCCAATACTGCCAGCTAAATAAAAGATTCTAACTACTGGAAGCACTAACTACTGATAGGTATAGTTAGCAAAAGTCATAATATATATAGCAGTTCATGACATCCAGTCTTACAAATTTACTGTCTCTGACGGACACACGTCCAGGTCATCCGCTCTCAAAACTCCGCCTCTCTCCCCACATGCACCACTGCTGGCGGCTTACCTCCAACTGACCAACGCTACGCGCTGTTAACATCCAGCTGCCAAACAATACAATAGAAAACAACAATGCAAACCAGCCACAGACTGCACACAGCACAGCCAGTGATTTTCATACAGAGCGCTACGTGGCGTTACCAATAAAAAAACATAAACAGCCTACTTACAAGCTATACGCACCACCTGAGCCTTTCAACACCAACATTGGTCTGTCGATGACTGGAAACGTGTTGCCTGGTCAGAAGAGTCTCGTTTCATATTGTATCGAGCGGATGGACGTTTACGGGTACGGAGACACCTTCATGAATCCATGGACCCTGCAAGTCAGAAGGGGCTGTTCAAGCTCGCGAAGGCTCTGTAATGGTGTGGCGCGTGTGCAGTTGGAGTGATATGTGACTCCTGATACGTCTTGATACGATAGTGGCAGGTGACACGTACGTTAACATCCTGTCTGATTACCTGCATCCATTCGTGTCCGGACTTGGGCAATTCCAGCACGACAATGCTACACCGCAAACGTCCAGATATACTACAAAGTGACTGTAGGAACACTCTTCTGAGTTTAAACACTTCCGCTGCCCACCAAACTCCCCAGACATGAACGTTATTGAACATATTTGTGATGTCTTGGAACGTGCTGTTCAGAAGAGATCTCCACCCCCTCGTACTCCTGCGGATTTATGAACAGCCCTGCAGGATTCATGGTGTCAGTTCCCTCCTGCACTACTTCAGACATTAGTCGAGTCCATGCTACGTCGTGTCGCGGCACTTCTGCATACTCGTGGGGGTCCTACACGATATTAGGCAGATGTACCAGTTTCTTTGGCTCTTGAGTAGAGTTAGCTATCGTATAGTATGTGGTTAGTAAGATGTGGGTCAGGATCGCTGCATAATACAATTGACTGTTAGCTTACTGCGTACGGAGAGGGTAGCGATTATGACTACAGAAGTACATCGTAAACTTATTGAAATTGATTCACAGTCGAGAGTGCTGCATGCCTGAATGCTGGAGGCGGCCCATCAGAGTAAACAAAATACCGTCTACTTCTTTGAGAGCCTCAATCAGCGCTTTGATATAAATACTGTTTCAAGGCATAGCCTGGTTGCGACCCGTCAGTGTTCCCTGTTGTTCATGTGTTTCATTTTGAGGAATTTGCTTCTGAGTCAGTCCGTTGCGTTCATTTTTATTTATTATTCTATGTTTTTGAGTTATCAGTCTTCTGAATGGTTCGAAGCGGTCCCCCACGAATTCCTCTCCTGTACCAGCCTTTCTGATTTAGAGGAGCACTTAGAACATATGTCCTCAACTATTTTCTGGCTGTATTTCTGTCTTCCTCTACTGCTCCCTCTAGTTCCATGGAAGTTACTTCCTAATGTCTTAACGGATGTTCTATTATTCTGTCCCTTGTTCTTTTCATTGTTTTTCTGATGTACTTTTCCTCGGCGATTCTGTGGAGAGTCTCCTAATTTCTTAGCTTTTCAGTCCACCTTAATTTCAGCATTACGTTTCCTTTAATTTACGTCTATTGTCACAAACTTTTTGTTAACAGATTACCGGTTTCGGTCTATAATGACCATCATCAGATCTGTTTTATAAAAGCGAAGTATATTAGGACTTCGTTTTTCTAAAACAGATGTGATGATGGTCATTATAGACCGAAATCGGTATTCTGTTAACAAAAAGTTTGTGACCGTACACGTAAATTAAAGGAAACTTATTGTATGTACGAGTCATTGTTTTATTCGCGAAAATGTCACAGCTTGTAAATTCCAGCATTCCCCACAGTCCATGTTTCACTACCGTACGATACTGTGCTTCAAAAGCACATTCTCAGAAATTTCTTCCTCAAATTAAGGCATGTGTTGGATGTTAGTAGACTTTCCTTCCCCAGGAATGCCGTTTTTGCCATTGCTTGTCTGCCCTTTATGTCCTCCTTGCTCCGTCTATCATGGATTACCTTGCTACCTAAGTAGCAGAATTCCTTCACTTCGTCTACTTCGTGAAATCCTGATGTTAAGTTACTCACTACTCTCATTTCTGCTACTCCTCATTAGTTTCGTCTTTCTTCGATTTTCTCTTAATCCAGATTCTGTAGTCAATAGACTGTTCATCATTTCGAAACTTGTTGTACGTCTTTTTCACTGTCAGTGAAGATTCCAGTGTCATCAGCAAATCTCATCACTGATATCCGTGCATCTTGAATTTTAACCCCACTCTTGAACCTGTCCTTTATTTCCTTCATTGTTTCTCCGACATATAGACTCAACAGCAGGGGCGAAAGACAGCATTGCTGTCTCAAACATTTTTAACCCGAGCACTTCGTTCTTCGCCTTTCACTCTTGTTCCCTCTCGTTCTTGTACGTATTGTACATCATCCATCTTTCCCTATAGCTTACCCCTATTTATATCACAATTTCGAACATCTTGCGCCATATGACATTATCGAATGCTTTTTCCTGGTCTACGGAAGCGAAAACAAACTGGCTGATTCCCGAGGTAGAACGAGAGAAGGAATACATGGAGCCCACAACCTCTCCCCCCCCCCCCCCCCCGGCTACCCGTGCCTTCTCCATTAGGGTTAATATGTTTCTTGAGATCACGCGACGCTTAACACGTTCGCTGCGACCTTCGCACCAGCGCGCCCGGCCGATACTGGTGCACATGCCATGGACGCGCCTGCGAGGCGAGAGACTCAGCTGATGCGAGGCACCACTGTTTTAGTCTGCACAGCCATTCGGTGTCATTTATTGCGCAGGAACTCTAAGAACGCATTGTTTTCAATTTCTATGGGTGCGGTTCGCGTTTTTCCCTACAGTTTTTCTCTGTTGTGGGACTGAAAATAGAAAACAATCGTTACAGGGCAGGCCCTTCAGAACATAAGAAACGTAAAATACGGGACACAATAAAAGTATTATTACGAATATTAGAAGAGAGCGATTGGGAAACGGAATTGGCCAGTGGGGAGGACGGGTGGGAATTCAGTGAAGAGTCTGACGGAGCCGAGTTTGCTTTAGATGAGACTGTAGAAATGGCTGTGAATCGAAGCGACAGGGAAAGGGCAGAAGGAGTGGTGACAAGTGGTAACGTAGCTGATACAAGTGCTGCATGGGAAAGCAAGTCAGTTGGAATGGTAAATTGCCCGTTTATAAAAAATGAGGGACTGCTAATTCAACCAACGGGAAACACTCCCTTAGATTATTTTCGTCTTTTGCTGACGGACGAATTTCTATTGAAAGATGTAGAAGGAACAAATAGAAACGCAATTGAATTATTCCTTGCTGTGGGAACCAAAGAACTATCACAAATAAATTGTTGGAAAGATGTTACGGTTGGCGAATTGTTAGTGTTCTTGGGAGTTTTCCTGCACATGTGAAATATAAAGATGAGGAAGTTGCAGAACTATTGGAAAAAGGACCCTTTATTCCACGTGAAAGGAATTGCCGATAGTATTTCATGAAATCGTTTTCTTCTAATACTTATTTGTTTGAGTGTAATCGGTAAAGTTCTTGATTGTATCTTTTCTGAGATTTGACATACATTGTATTTAAGAAGTTTCTTCAAGATCTTTTGTTTGTTTTTGAATGCTGTTTCTACTATATTTTTGTTCAATAAATATGTCGTTTGTCAGTAGGATGTTTCGTTTTAGTTTTGAATATAAAATAAAAATGTAGTGCTCTAAATTGCCAGTTTTCAGGAAAAATAAACGAGACGCACTAGCGCGTCCATGGCCACCCGCTACAGAATGTGGTCTGATATGCCACTGACGCCCCCACAAGACTAAATTTTATCTTTTACTTATAAAATAAATACGTTTTATATTACTTTTAGCAATACAGTTTGAGATTCTATTAAAAAAATAATTGGTTACGTTTGAAACGCCCCTTTCGAAAAATTTATGAATGACTGTGCTGCTAAACGTCTTACGTTATTTGATTTTCAAACAGCTTAGCAAAACTGAGCGTACTCATCATTTCTCTCTTTACTTATTCTGATCAACACTAAACTGACACACGATATTTTTAGCGCAACGCAATCTGACTTTGAATAATCCCTACAAAAGAATGGCCCTGACTAACAATGACCTATACCTTTCATGAATCACTTACCTCACAAAAATCTTCGTTACTCAAACTGCTGCAATACAGCGAGCGCCAATACTGCCAGCTAAATAAAAGATTCTAACTACTGAAGTCACTAACTACTGATAGGTGTAGTTAGCAAATGGATGATTTTGATAGAGAACAAACTATGTATTTACCTTAATTGTGTTCAAAAGTCATAATATATATAGCAGTTTATGACATCCAGTCTTACAAATTTACTGTCTCTGACGGACACACGTCCAGGTCATCCGCTCCCAAAACTCCGCCTCTCTCCCCCCACATGCTCCACTGCCGGCGGCTCATCTCCAACTGCGCAACACTATGCGCTGTTGACAGCCAACTGACCAACACTACAAAAGCGACTATTTCAACAATGTTCAAACAAATTTCGGGCTTGCAGCCGGTCGTCGTTCAATACTTCGCACGATATTTCAACTGGGCACCTGCCAGTCATCTTCAGGTGAGCCGTCGCAGACTGGCGATAAAGTTCTCCGCTCCGCAATATATAGCGTACTGTAACTATTCTGCGCATGCGTCGAAAACTTGATAGTTGAACCAACACTGCCCGCCGGCAGCGGCCTCGCTGGTGGAATAGCGGAACTCAGTCGCCCTCTGCGTTGCTGTTTTCCACGGCTGTCGACGCACTCTGTCGTCTTCGATTTGAGCAAATCGTGGAGATGATGGGATTCCATGCACTGTTCAGCTGGTAGCCGCTGTCACGGTTTAACAGATTTTCCGCCAGTCGTATTTCTACGGCTTCTTTAATAATGGAGTCCCAGAAAGACGTTGCTGTAGATAAAATCATTGTTTTCTCATAATCCATTGAATGTCCAGTAGAAATACAATGTTCAGCAATAGCGGACTTGCTTGGCTGCAAAAGGCGGGTGTAACGTTGATGTTCAGTGCAGCGTTCTTTCACGGTGCGTGTGCTTTGACCTATGTAAGCCATACCACATTGGCACGGTATCTTGTAAATTCCGGCCTTTCGTAGTAACAGAGTGTCCTTAACTGATCCCACAAGGTCCGCAATCTTCGATGGTGGGCGGAAAACCACTTTTACCTGAAATTTTCGGAGGATTCTTGCTATTTTAAACGAAGTGTTGCCAACAAAAGGAAGAAAAGCTAAAGATTGTTCCGGCATGTTCTCCTCTTTATTCACTTCCTGCTTCTTAGTTTTAACTGTTAGTGCCCTGTTAATTTGCCGGATGGAATACCCATTTTTGCTGAATACTGTCTTTAGATGGGCGAGTTCTTGAGATAAGCTATCTAGATCTGAGACAGTATGAGCTCTATGAACAATCGTTTTAAGCAAACTCATGGTTTGCGATGGGTGATGGCAACTCGATGCTTGCAGGTACAAATCAGTATGAGTGGGTTTCCGGTAAACTGAATGCCCTAGAGAACCATCATTCTTCCTTCGAACCAGGACATCCAAGAAAGGCAAACAACCATGTTTCTCTATTTCCATGGTGAAGAGGATGTTGCTATGAATGGGGTTGAGGTGATGTAGAAACTCCATTAATTTATCTTCTCCAAGAGGCCACACTATGAAAGTGTCATCCACATACCCCCAAAAAACTGTTGGCTTCAGGGCAGCTGATTCAAGCGCTCTCTCATATTTCAACAATGCCCACCAGCCACAGACTGCACACAGCAAATCCCGTGATTTTCATACGGAGCGCTAGGTGACGTTACCAACATAAAAACCTAAGCAGCCTACTTACACGTGCCGACGCAAGGCCAATTACAGTGGCAGCGAACGTGTTAAAACGATCTGTCTGAGCTGTACATTAAATGAAACTGGCAGTGATAAAAGTAGACATGGGGCAGGTTATTTTCTGACCGGCGCAGTCAAAATATCTCCAGAGAGAAGTATTTTTTTCACTCTGGAAGTGCCTTCAGATCGGGTATGTGTTGTGGGCAACATGTGAGTGAGGACAGCACGGGCAGCGGCAGTGAGGAGGTGCGGAGTGCCCCCGCAGGAAGCGAGAACAAAGCCGGCCGCTCCTCCCTGCCAGCCACGCACCGCGCCGCAGTGGAGAACGGGCCGGACCCTCAGAACGCAGACGCCGCCTGAAAGGCCGCCATTATGCCGGCGAGCGCCGGCCGCCGCGAGCCAAGCCGCCGACGCCGCCGACGCCGCCGCGCCTTCTTCTTCTTCTTCTACTTCTACCACTCCCGGTGCCTCTTCTCGCGTCGTGTCCTGCGGCCTGCGTTTCGTCCCTCCCCCCATCCCTGTATCCCCCCCAGCTAGCCCTCAGTCTTCTTCCACAAGAAAGAACCCCACTTTTTCTCGTCACATAGCCGCCTTTGAAAATCACCGTCTTTCTGCTGTTTTCCTTTAATACTCCCTTTTTTCCCCTGTCCTTTCCCTTTTATTTTTTACCTCTGTCTCCCCTTTCCCTGAAGCGTCACTCTAGTTGCCCACGTCCCGCATGCTTTTGTTATTACACAGCCCGCCACTGGCGTTTTCTGGGTTCGTCCCTCTCAAGTCGCTTGTGACAAGCGTATCAGCGCACCTGGTCTCGGAACGAGTTTGTGTACAAGGTTTTCAAAATCGAAACCACTGGTTCTAGAGCGTTTGCACTCTTACGAGATGCCTTGACTTGTATAGACGCTGAATATAGCCATAACCTTTTCCGTTTAATTTTCATTAGTATATCGGAGTAATGACTTACGTAGAGCGGGTGTCTTTGCAGATAACACGATTTGGGCAAAGTGAGTGCAAATGCAGAATATTTGGGAGAGAGTTTCTTGTTCTGCCATTTTTCTTCAAACCAAGAGAAATCTCCGGAAAACGTTGATCAGGATCAGGGAATGGGAATTATGTTCAATTTAATCCTGGGACAAAATATCCTAGTCGGCCGGTGTGGCCGAGCGGTTCTAGGCGCTTCAGTCTGGAACCGCGCTACCGCTACGATCGCAGGTTCGAATCCTGCCTCGGGCATGGATGTGTGTCATGTCCTTAGGTTAGTTAGGTTTAAGTAGTTCTAAGTTCTAGGGGACTGATGACCTCAGAAGTTAAGTCCCATAGTGCTCAGAGCCATTTGAACCATTTGAACCGAGATATCCGAGACAAATGGGACCCGAGATTAAGAGGGTACGCTGAAAAGTAATGCCTCCGAATTTTGTATGTGAAAACGCTTAAACCTTTTTAAATAAAACAAATGTAATGAACATTCTATTATTTGCCGACATAGTCACACCCGACAAGCACATTCATCCCAACATGATACCAGTTTGCTGATAGCGTCGTTCTTGAATGTTTGGCTTTCTTGGCCTCATCTCTGCTTCATTACTATCAAAGTGAAGTCCTCGAAAGTGTTCTTTAGGTTTTGTACGCCAGCCGCTGTAGCCGAGCGGTTCTAGGCACTTCAGTCCGGAATCACGCGGCTGCTACTATCGCAGATTCGAATCCTGCCTCATGAATGGATGTGTGTGATGTCGTTAGGTTATTTAAGTAGTTATAAGTCTAGGGGACTGATGACCACAGATGTTAAGTCCCATAGTGCTCAGAGCCATTTGAACGAAGTTTTGTAAACACATGAAAATAGGATCAGGCAAAACTGGGAATGTATGGAGGACGATCGATGTCAGCGAACCCAACGCGTCGGGTTGTTGTAGACGTGGCAGAGTTCGTGTGTGAGCCAGCGTTGCCATGCTGCGTGTGTTGGGGAGTCCTTCGAATTCGAATCTCTATTACAGCACGCTGTTACCCACGCACTGATATAGTTACGTTACACGCCGCCATGTTACACGCTACAATTCGGAACGCTCTATCTGCAAAGGGCTGTGAATATGTAGACATAAGGAATAAAACTGTCGAATGTTGATTAAGTTTGCCGGCCGCGGTGTTCTCGCGGTTCTAGGTGCGCAGTCCGGAACCGTGCGACTGCTACGGTCGCAGGCTCGAATCCTGCCTCGGGCATGGATGTTTGTAATGTCCTTAGGTTAGTTAGGTTTAAGTAGTTCTAAGTTCTAGGGGACTGATAACCACAGCAGTTGGGTCCCATAGTGCTCAGAGTCATTTGAACCGTTTTTTTTATTAAGTTTGTTTTAAATTAGAAAATAGTGTTTTTTGCCTTCTTTCATCAATTTTGTTATGGTTACTGTGCAACCGAGGTTTCGGGTTATAACCCCAGTTTGCCGGCCGGTGTGGCCGTGCGGTTCTAGGCACTTCAGTCTGGAACCGCGTGACCTCTGAGGTCGCAGGTTCGAATCCTGCCTCGGGCATGGATGTGTGTGATGTCCTTAGGTTAGTTAGGTTTAAGTAGTTCTAAGTTCTAGGGGACTGATGACCACAGATGTTGTCCCATAGTGCTCAGAGCCATTTGAACATAACCCCATTTTCAAGTACGTTACTGATTCCAAAGATGATAAAACAAATATAAACGTGATGATACGGCAAAGATAAACATTCCAACATCTTAATCTATCGATCCTTGAATTGATGTACAATTATTTCAGGCCCAAAGGTTTACTTCTATCTAGGAGCTGTGATATCATCTAAGAGACGTGAATAATTGCACTGGATTTGTTCATTTAATAATACATGCGGGGGTATAATTTTTTTAACTTCTAGAATTTTTTATTTAAAATGCTTTAACAGTTTTCAGACAAAAACTTCGGAGGCATTATTCTTCAGTACGCTCTTGAGTATAAAATTTCATTTGTGTATAAATATGCGGTGTGAAGTCGATCAGTTGCTCCACATGTGCAGTGTGCCCTTTTTTTTCTTTTCAGACAGTACATTCATTTTTGTGGGGATATATAAAGAAACACAGTTATGTCAAAGATGAATTCAAACAGCACATCGAAGAACGTCGTCGTTCGTGACACCATCAACTTTACATCTCGTTCTCAGGTCCTTTAGTAGTCACGCTGAGTTCTGCATTGGAGAAAACAGGCACTCGTTTCAGCGTCTCAGTTAAATTAGCATTCCGCCACCAGAACATCCATCTGTATACAAACAATTATGTACAAGATGTTGCATCCGCCGCTGAAACTTTCTACATTCCCAACTGAAATTGGTAGGAAATTGATTTAAACTGATTCGTACACGATTTAAACACATCATCTCCGAGGTATATATTTAAGTTAAAAAAATTATAACGCATTCCTGTAACTCCGCGGAAAATAACTATTTAGTTCTTTTCCACGGAGTTACAGGAATGCGTTATAAATAACTATTTAGTGATTTCCCAGAAAGTTACAGGAAAGCGTTTAAGTTTTTAAGTTAAATATTATTTTTTATACCATCGAGATGATGTGTTTAAATCGTGTACAAATCAGTTTAAATCAATTTTCTACCAATTTCAGTTAGGGATGTAGAAAGTTTTAGCGGCGGATACAGCATCTTGTACATAATTGTTTGTATACGGATGGACGTTCTGATGGCGGAATGCTATGTTTACAACTCTGCAGGGAGAGTAAGGATTTCTTACCTGTAACAAAATGTTCAAATGTGTGTGAAATCTTATGGGACTTTAACTGCTAAGGCCATCAGTTCCTAAGCTTACACACTACTTAATCTAAATTATCCTAAGGACAAACACACACATCCATGCCCGAGGGAGGTCTCGAACCTCCGCCGGAACCAGCCGCATTTCCTGTAACACATCCAAATAACATCTACATCTATGGTCCGTTTACATGCGTACTCCTCAAGCCACCTTACAGTGTATAGCGAAAGTTACCTTGTACCATTACTTGCCATTTCCTTTCCTGTTCCACTCTCAAATGGAGCAAGGGAAAAAAATGGTTCAAATGGCTCTGAGCACTATGGGACTTAACATCTGTAGTCATCAGTCCTCTAGAACTTCGAACTACTTAAACCTAACTAACCTAAGGACATCACACACATCCATGCCCGAGGCAGGATTCGAACCTGCGACCGTAGCAGTCGCGCGGTTCCGGACTGAGCGCCTAGAACCGTGAGACCACCGCGGCCGGCGGAGCAAGGGAAAAACGACCATCTACATGCCTCCGTCATTTGACTATCGAGTTCCGTCTACAGTGACCGTCTTCAGATACGTTACGAAAATGGAAAAAAAATAAAACTAGTAACAATATACATTTTGTAAATAATAATGTATAAAATAATAAAACGGTACTCATTCCGTTCATCGAACTTAAAAATGTGATGAAGTATCTCTGTGTACTATAGCAGAAGATGCCTTACATTGTCCTAAATTGGCTCCGTCATAGAACACCGGCAAAGTTATGTTGAAATCGTTTAACAGGCTTAATAATACAGTGCATGTCAGACTATAGTGCCGGAAGAAACATAATGTGAATGTGAACGCGGAGTTACAACATGAAAAACATGTTTGCGACTTCAGCTCTTCACGTTTCGTTACTGCACACATGCAAGTATTTGACAAATACGTACGTGCTACGCAGTAAAAGGTTTATAGTCTGAAATATGTTTGGTATAGATCCTTACACATTTCCAAACCACATGACTGAGATGCGTCGTAAGATGTTGTTGGTACATGGGCACAAATGTGGACTGGTTTCGTAACTCACATGCATCGGTCAGCAGGTGGCATCTAGGGTGATTCAAAGGCAACAGAGAGATGCTCTTGACTTTACTTTGGAGTTGTCTACTGTTTTCTGCCTTCTGGATGATTCCTCCCCGAATACCACGTGAAGTCTTTTAGTCGCCCCTCCCTCCATTCCGCCCACCACCTCCACTCTCTCAAACAACCATAAACATACAAAGTATATTCATGAGCCAGCCCTTAGCTTCCCCTCGGCGCTGTGGGAATGAAGAAGGAAGGGGCAGATTCTCAAGCAGGACAGTTTTAACTTTTTGGTTCTGGCCTTTTTCAGGGTACACAATACTTTACACGCAGGGGAGATATCTGGTCCAGTTCCATTGTACGTCTCTTGCTCCCAAAGACTCCCACACCGTAGTCATCAACTACCTGTCAGCCTCTGCAGACGCAAACCTCCGTGCCGAAAGAAAACCGCCCTTCCTTCCAGATTTCTGCCACACAAAGCCGCGAACCTGGCCAGTAGTTGGGAAGGCAGCTCGTAACCTACTGGCGGACATAAAACAGCTTCTTCATCATGGTCCTGCAACGACAACTATTATATTGCTCTACGATAAATAACAAAGATGAAATTACGCTGATGATCCAAAGATTATGATCAGTGCCAACTGCGGTACTGAATAGCGCTCCCCGTGGCGTAACGAGCACGTGATGCGTTAAGGACATTACATGAGGAAGACCAAAAGAAGTTATTCTAATGAGTATACAGGAAGCATATAGCAAACCCACTACCGTGAGCGCCTTTGATGAAGAAAACAGCAAAAGTAGCGAAATTCAGTCCTTTTTATTTAATTAAATAAAAAAGACTGAATTTCGAAGCTTTGGCTGTTCTCTACACCAAACTAGTAACACAAGTTGCTGTCCTGTTATTAACACAGCATGCTGGAAATTCAAAAATAAGCAACTGACACAGGGGGGATTATTACGGTCCGGTACTCCGAACGTCTCTGAAATGGCGAAGTTGGTCGGCTGTTCGTGTGCTATTGTCGTGAACATGTGTGGGAAGCAGAAGACGGTGCACGCACGACAAGACGCTGCTCGAGCGTGCCTCGCAGAGGACAGCGGCTTGGCCGCGCAGCAAAGCAGGATATGCAGCGATCGGTAACGACAGAGTGCAATGCTGGTGCAGACAACAATGTTTCGGACAAACCTTCCAGTGCACATTGTTTAATACTGGGCTTCGCAACAGGTGATCCCTACGTGTTTCCATGTTGACGCAACGACGTTGTCTATTGCCGCTGCAGCTCGGACGATATCATCGCCGATGGAAACGTGTCGCCTGGTCGGATAAACGATATTTGCTGTTAATCCAGGTCCAGCGTCACATCAGCATAAGCAGTCGTCTATCTATGCTGCTTGCAAGATGCACTGCACCACGGGCGTAGTCTAGATGGGGCAGGATTGTGCCACTGGGGTCGCGGAGGGGGGGGGGGGGGGAGGTCCACCTCGCCTTCCATTGGACCTGTAGTTCTAATCTAAGACACTACGACAGTAATGGAGTGCATGAACATTGGTGATGGCAATGTTTTAAAAAAAGAAATCAATTCACTTTACGAAAAAGAAGGAAGTATCCGAAATGGGAAGGAAATTGGTAGATGTGATGTACATGTGCAGACAAACAGATGATTACAATTTCAGAACAGCTGGATCATTTAATCAAAAGAAAGAGGATCACAATTAGAGCAGTTAGTATCGCGTTGGTCCACCTCCGCCGTTATGCAAGTATGGTAGGAATGGGATTGACTGACACAGTTGTTGATTGACCTGAGGAATACCATTCTACGTGCTGTCCAAACGGGCCTACAGGTCGTCAAAATCCCGAGATGGTTGGACAGCTCTCTCCACGTGCTACAAATGATCTCAGTTGGGGAGAGATCCATCGACCTTGTTGGCCAAGGTTGGCCTACGGTTTGGCAAGCGCAATGACAAGCAGTAGAAACCCTCTCTGTGTACAGGGCAGCATTATCTTACTGAAATGTAAACCAAGGATGGCTTACCACGAAGATAAAATGGCGCATAGAGTATAGTCGACGTACCACTGTGCTGTAAGGGTGCCGCGGATGACAAATGAAGAGTTCCTGCTGTGAAGTGAAATGGCACCCCCGATCATCACTTCTAGCTGTCGGGTCAGAGTGTCGAGCGACGTCAGGTTGGTATCCCACCCCCGTCTGAGGCCTTTCCAGACGCGTCTCCGACCTGGAATCTTATTGACTGGAGTAGAATTGTATTGAGTCCCCGCTTCAAACCGAACCCCGATCACCCGATGACCAACGAAATTGTGTGTGGAGACCCCCGCAGACAGCAGAGGGGTACCAAGCTGACTGTCACCCACCATTATGGTCCGACAGCTAGCAGTGAAGGTCTGGGGTGCCACTGAATTTCATAGGAGGACCACTTTGGTTGTTATTCGCGGCACCCTTACAGTACAGCGGTACTTCGATGATATTCTACGCCCAATTTTGTTGCTCTTCATGGCAAGCTGTTCTGCTACAACATTTCAGCAAGATAATTCCCACCCGCACGCAGCGGAAGTTTCTACTGCTTGTCTTCATGCTTGTCAAACCCTACCTTGGCCAGCGATGTCGCAGGATCTCTTCCCAGTTGAGAAAGTTCGGACCAGCTCGGGATTTTGGCAATGTGTCGCGCCAGTTCGACAAAATCTGGCACGACATATCTTAAGAGAACATCCAGTAACTCTCTCAATCCATGCCAAGCCAAATAACTGCTTGTATAAGGATCGGAGGTGGATCCACACATTATTGAATGAAAACAATACCAATCGCCGTTGTATAGATTTATTTCTAGGCAACGAGTTTCGATGTTGTACTACGTCATCTTCAGGCCTAAACTGCTCCAATCCAGTAACCTTCGTGTTACAACTGTAGCAGTGCCTTTAACTGGTCTCGTAATAACTATTACGGGCATGAGTGCTCATTGTACCAGTCAGCAACACTGATATATTTGTAACACGAAGGTTACTGGAGTGGAGCAGTTTAGGTCTGATGATGACGTCGAAACTGATTGCCTGGAAATAAACCTATACAACGAAAACTGGTATTCTTTTAATTGAACATTGAACAGCTGTAGTCTCATACTCCACCAGAAGATGGAGTTACATTCATTGTCAACACATTATTGACTTGCTCACTTTGCAAGCCCTCTCTCTTGAGTAAATCGTTCAATTGTTCTTCAATTGTAATCATTTATTCGTCTGATGACGTTCAGTTTTACAGTTCTGCTGTCGCCCATTTATATAACTTCCAATTCTGCACTGAAAACTGATATTTTGCGAAAAAGGAATACCAATGACAGCGATGTTTGAGTGTGTTGTCGGTGCTAGTCATATCTTTAGCACTCTGTCTACAGGCCACAAGTTGCTCATCGGTACCATCCGACCGCCGTGTCATCCTCAGCTGAGTATGCGGATAAGAGGGGTGTATGGTCAGCACACCGCTCTCCCGGTCGTTATATGGTTTTGTTTGACCGGAGCCGCTACTATTCAGTCGAGTAGCTCCTCATTTGGCATTACGAGGCTGAGTGCACCCCGAATAGTCATATCTTTGGTGTGTTGCAAAGACTGAATTCATGGTAGTTCATAGTAATTTGGTGTGTTGCCAGCATTCTATTGATTACATTTCGTGATTCATTCTTTTGGAAAAATTCCACCAGCAAGGCGTTGAAATATCCGTCGATGCAATGACTCTTGCTGATTATCTCAGCTGATACGCTTCGTGCTTCGAATGCTTCTACGTTGACACATTTTGTAAACTGCCACTCCTTTCGAAACTACAGTTGAGTTCTCATAGAAGATATGAACTCCGTTTCTGTCCTGAAATACACGCCCATACACTGAATACGACACATTAATAATGCTGTCTGAGTTTGGAACTGAACTTTGAGATGGCAAAGCTTTCTGAAACAGTGAAGAAAGTTTGAGGGGTGGGGGGCAGAAGTTGCCTCTGACGCAACTGAGTATTGAAAGTTAACCGCTAATCTCAGACTAACAAGCCTCAAAGCGTAGTAAAAAGTGCTTTACAGGCTAGATTCTCGGAAAGACAAATGTTTTTGTCGCCTGTTATGTACACTACATAAAAACCCGAAAAAAAGGCAACTTGTGCGTCTCCGCTGTCGTCTTCTTGAGCAACTACATTAGCTGTGCCTTGCCTGCTTGCTGCAATTTATTACGAAAAATAAATGCAACCGAGGTACACATGAGCAGTGTAGCCCCCGAGCAAAATGCAATGTGAATGAAACATGTTTCGCGTGAAACCGGTACCAAGTATTCAGACACTGAGGTAAAGACATGTGGTAGATTTATTTAATCCGTAAGTAAGTGTAAAAGATGGAATTCGTGACGACCAAATGTATGAAAATCGCAATGCAATACACGAACACATCAGATATACAAATTAGCCACTGTGGCTACGAACAACCATCGAGTCAGAATATTTAACATCGTTTTCGAACATCTTATTACACAGAACTATGTAAAAAATAACTTTATAGATGGTTTTAGGGTTATAGTTTCGAGAGAGAGAAGCTGTTTGCCACTTCAGTTTATAAATAGGGTGGAAACTTCAACAGTCTTAGCTGTCGGTACCGATGAGCATTTAAAGTGGAAAAACATATTATGGATCTCCTAAAACAACTGAGTTAAACTACAGTTTCACTTAGATTCACTGCAAACCTTGGAGAGAGAGAACTCAGAATGTAAGAATGTGACATATTTTTCGTATTTTCAGGAAATAATGTACAATAGAATAATGTCCTGAAATAACTTATCTTTGAGAAAGGAAGTGTTCATAGCTCAAAGAGGTGGTTTAATAATAATACGTGGTGCTCACTGTGCTGACTCCTTCGTTGTTGTTCGTATGTGCGAATTACACACGGTTGTTTCTGAGGCGAGTGTATCTCTGGTATCCGATAAGGAGAACATCGCAAGAACGGTAGTCTTCTTCTTTTTTTTTTAGTGTATTTTTCACTGTAAGACAAAATCTTTCGTAGACTGTGAGTATTCACTATGAAACACACGTAAACAGTGCTATGGAAGAAGATGTGACGAAATCAAAGTTAGTTTTCAAAATATTTTTGAGTCTTTCAAATTAAATGTACGTTCGTAGTTATGAACACATTACTTCCCACAAGTAAAAGAGAATTCCGTAAAACTCCGCATTTATAATGCAAACTGCCGACTAGCTCGTAAACTCAACTAGAGACATTGTTGCTCGCAGAAGCAGTCACCTTTGTCCAAACACCAACTCCTTTTCCTGTAACTGTTTTCCCAATAGTTTTGTTTTTGATAAATCGGGGTAGAAATTAACTTTTCCTTTAAAACAGCTATATTTGCTTCTCACATCTATATAAAAAGGAATCAATTGCCTCAAGTATGACATATCTGCACTTGACAACGGCTCGACCGATTTCGCCTACTTTGTTGTTAATGTGTCCGTAATTGTTGGGAAACGGTTTGTACGAACGAAAACTTCTTGATAATCAGCTGAGCAAGTCAGAAATTTGGGTGGAATATTTGTATGAAAATTTCATTGAGAAAACGTGACAGTCTGTTACACAGACATTTTAGTTAGACAGTACCGCTAACAGATAATTTAATGAAAAGACAAAGTCCGAAATCAAATTCTTTAATTGTAACAAAGATCGTGTCACATACTTTGAGCAGAAATAGCAAATCGAATAGTACTTATAAAGACTTTCTGTTAACCCGGCCGCGAGAAGGAACTTGCTAAGTTCTGTTGTGAAAATGGGCGGTTTTTCTTTTCGCAGTCACTTTTTACAGAAAACGGAAAAGTTGTGCTGTTGGCTACGTGATCATATATTAAAACCATGTGAAATACAGTCATTAAAGCTTCTATCCACACAGATCTAGCAACTGGAAAGATCTGTCTCATACACTGTGTACTAATGATTCCACCTGGTTTACCCATTCCTTTTGACTTCTATTCCCAATGAATGTTCCGTTCCCAATAACAGTAAATAATGTCAGAGACAGAGGGGGTAGGAGAAGATGGACAGAGAAGGGGGGAGAAAATGGATATGAAAGGGATGGAGGAAATGGATAGAGAGATGAGAGAGGAGGAGATGGATAGAGAGAGTGTAGGATAAGAGATGTACAGGGAGTTGAGGAGGGGGGAGGTGGTGGGCTGACGGGGGAGGGGGGGGGGAAGAGAAGGAGATGGACAAAGGGAGGGGGGAGAAGGGGCGCGATACATAAAGGGGTAGATAAGGAAATCAATATGTATATTATTTCTTTTATGTTTGCTAATCACTAAGAATCTTACGACTACAAAAATGTTCAAATGTGTGTGAAATCTTATGGGACTTAACTGCTAAGATCATCAGTCCCTAAGCTTACACACTATTTAACCTAAATTATCCTAAGGACAAACACACACCCCATGCCCGAGGGAGGACTCGAACCTCCGTCGGGATCAGCCGCACAGACCATGACTGCAGCGCCCGAGGCCGCTCAGCTAATCCCGCGCGGCTTACCACCACATCTGTCATCGAAATTAAAAAGTAGTTCCATCATCCATCATGACGTTGCAGACAGGAGTTTAAGGTGTATTTTAACTACGGCTTCAAAGTGAGTTATTCTCTCATCAAGTTAGTGTAGTTGAAAAAGGAACAATTATGTACGTAATTTCAATACTAGAACAAAAATTACCTTAATTGTTCCTCATTAGGGTTGTCTTTGGCACAAAAAGATGTGCACAATGCTGGAACCAAAATCTTACGTCACTTATCCAGTGACATAAAATGTCAGAAAAAAAACAAATAAAGGAACTTGTAAGAAAGGCTATCACGTTGCCATATTTACAAATTAATTTGTGATCTGAATATGAAATGACTCGATCCATATCATTACGATTTCTGTGCAACTGGTCTGAGGAACATGAAACTAACTTGTTTAAAGATGGTTAACACGGAGACGAATACTGGTCATAACGTGCTTTGAAGATCCAGCACTCAGCACCAGGCGTGGCAAGTCCATGCGCAAAATCAGCCGGGAAAAATATACTAATTTACCAAACTTAAATACTCGTGGCTTGCCGCAGTCTCGCTATTGTGTTCAAATTTGCTGATCGAATGCGCCCATTTCAGACACAAGACAAAGTATCTGAATACTGGTCTGCGCAGTGCTGGGATGTCGATGGACGAGACGAGAATGCCTTTGTGTTTCAAACTTCACGAGGGAACCAACTGAACAATGCGTGCCCAGAGCTCTGATTGGCGGGCCCCGTTCAAAGCTCTAGTCCTGCATTAAGAGATTCCTGAGGCTCGGCAAAGGCGTACTGCCCTCGTGGCACACACGACTAGTTGCTGACCGCCTGTGAATCAACGAGAGACTGCGGCAGAGCGCAGGTCAGCGGTGTGAGAATGAAGCCCGCTACGAAAACGTAGCTTTTCAGTTTTTAATACGTCAAGCATTTTAATATTAACTAATATAGAATGGCAACAGACCACACGTCAGAGCACAGCGTGGTAATGTTATATTTCGACAGCAGACAACAGAAAAATATTTCGTTGGTGTAAGATCTACCTAAGTCGCAGTTTTTGGCTTTCTAAATCGAACTCCAATTCTCAAATCCACAACTGCATTGTGTATATTTATTTGTGGTCAATGTTTTGTCCATATCGAAATTTCATACCCGAAATGATACTTCGCATTGAAAAGCAAATAAAATCTCATATTAGTTTGGTATTGTTTAACACATAACAGAAATGTATTGCTCTATTTCAATATGGCCATCATGAATGATCCCACGCTATTTATCAGAACTGAAAATACGTAGTTTCACCTGAAAACCGTCAAAGCACACCACCAGTTTTGGGTCCCATCACTTTGCTAGAAGTTGCCCAAAAAACCACCAACTCTCAGCTCAGTAAACTGCTTTTATTGTATTGGCTTGCAACGTCACTATTCTGACGTTAACGATGTGCAACGTCAGAATCACAGGATGTCTTACAGGTCAAATGATAATTAGTTCAATTACAGTGACACGGGAGGCCAATGTTCAAAGCGATTATATACAACGCAGTTGTGGAATTGCGAATAGGAGCTCTATTTAGATGCCAAAAACAGAACATATACTATGTGATGAGAAGTATCCGGACACCGCTAAAAACACACGTTTTTCATATTCGGTGCATTGTGCTGCCACCTACTGCCAGGTACTCCATATCACCGACCCCTCCCACTCCCCTTCCCCCTCAGGAAACCTCCAAACCGCCCCCTCTCACTCGCTGCTACAGGAAAACTTTAAGGTCTGAGTTATTGGAATAGCCCCTCTCACTCTTATCAGTTTCATTGACTACTTAATTAAATTGATCAATTAATTAAACTCTCCCTCTAGTAAACACTCCCTCCCCTCGGACACTCCCTCCCGCTAATTGGCGGGAAGAAGACTCAGTTTATTGGGCATTTGGAGGGAAATCGATCGCTGTGTATGGAATATTGTTTAAACAATTTAGACAATGTATTGAATATTGTTTATTTCAACAATTTAGGGGATTCAAGGCAGTGTATGGAACATATGGAAATTGGTGGAGAGGAAGGATTTCATAACAGAAAATTCAATGGTGTATTGTTTATTTGTAAAAAATTCAGTTTGTGGGGATTCCATTACTCTTGCTCGTCATTCTCTGCTGTCTGGAAACATGTAGTCTTGTAAGAAGTAATTACATGGAACAAACATGTTTCATAACCTAATGTTCGGCCCTGTACTCTGGGTGTATTAACCTAAAGTTCAGCCCTTTGGCGGCACTTAACTTATTGATCCGTTTAGTGGTTTTCCATGTCACCCACATTTCCTTTAACTATTTTACTGCCTTTGATACCAAATTAAGTAGTTACTTACGTCCTTCCACCATTTTCTGGTACACTTTTCGAATTTCACATTGTTTTGAGCGCCATTTCTGGCGCATTTTACTTTGTCACCCATCGTCTTAAACTATTGCACAACGTTTTACATAAAAATTATGGAAATTAACCTATTGTTCTTCAGTTGACCTGCTGTTCTGCTCCATGTCATCCACTCATGCACAGCCTCCCCTTAACTATTGTACTGCTAACACCACGTTAATATAAAAAAATTATGGAAAATAATTAAATCTACACTCCCGGAAATGGAAAAAAGAACACATTGACACCGGTGTGTCAGACCCACCATACTTGCTCCGGACACTGCGAGAGGGCTGTACAAGCAATGATCACACGCACGGCACAGCGGACACACCAGGAACCGCGGTGTTGGCCGTCGAATGGCGCTAGCTGCGCAGCATTTGTGCACCGCCGCCGTCAGTGTCAGCCAGTTTGCCGTGGCATACGGAGCTCCATCGCAGTCTTTAACACTGGTAGCATGCCGCGACAGCGTGGACGTGAACCGTATGTGCAGTTGACGGACTTTGAGCGAGGGCGTATAGTGGGCATGCGGGAGGCCGGGTGGACGTACCGCCGAATTGCATAACACGTGGGGCGTGATGTCTCCACAGTACATCGATGTTGTCGCCAGTGGTCGGCGGAAGGTGCACGTGCCCGTCGACCTGGGACCGGACCGCAGCGACGCACGGATGCACGCCAAGACCGTAGGATCCTACGCAGTGCCGTAGCGGACCGCACCGCCACTTCCCAGCAAATTAGGGACACTGTTGCTCCTGGGGTATCGGCGAGGACCATTCGCAACCGTCTCCATGAAGCTGGGCTACGGTCCCGCACACCGTTAGGCCGTCTTCCGCTCACGCCCCAACATCGTGCAGCCCGCCTCCAGTGGTGTCACGACAGGCGTGAATGGAGGGACGAATGGAGACGTGTCATCTTCAGCGATGAGAGTCGCTTCTGCCTTGGTGCCAATGATGGTCGTATGCGTGTTTGGCGCCGTGCAGGTGAGCGCCACAATCAGGACTGCATACGACCGAGGCACACAGGGCCAACACCCGGCATCATGGTGTGGGGAGCGATCTCCTACACTGGCCGTACACCACTGGTGATCGTCGAGGGGACACTGAATAGTGCACGGTACATCCAAACCGCCATCGAACCCATCGTTCTACCATTCCTAGACCAGCAAGGGAACTTGCTGTTCCAACAGGACAATGCACGTCCGCATGTATCCCGTGCCACCCAACGTGCTCTAGAAGGTGTAAGTCAACTACCCTGGCCAGCAAGATCTCCGGATCTGTCCCCCATTGAGCATGTTTGGGACTGGATGAAGCGTCGTCTCACGCGGTCTGCACGTCCAGCACGAACGCTGGTCCAACTGAGGCGCCAGGTGGAAATGGCATGGCAAGCCGTTCCACAGGACTACATCCAGCATTTCTACGATCGTCTCCATGGGAGAATAGCAGCCTGCATTGCTGCGAAAGGTGGATATACACTGTACTAGTGCCGACATTGTGCATGCTCTGTTGCCTGTGTCTATGTGCCTGTGGTTCTGTCAGTGTGATCATGTGATGTATCTGACCCCAGGAATGTGTCAATAAAGTTTCCCCTTCCTGGGACAATGAATTCACGGTGTTCTTATTTCAATTTCCAGGAGTGTATATTCTTCACATGTATGGGGTAGTTTATTTTTAATTCGCAGCATCCTATTGGTCGCTGAAAACTATGGCATATAGTTTAAACAAAATATCGCTAATAAAAGACACATCGCACCACTCGACGCCCAATACCCGACGCTGATGCCGCCCAATTCGCACACGCCCCAAGGAGTCCGGGTCCACCGGCAACCCCTGTGAAGTGACAATGCAGCCGTCAGTTGCCAAGTCCCATGCAGGTGTCCATTTGGGTCCTGCAAACAAGACGCAGTGGCATTCCTTTCATACTTGACACCTGAGAAATTCCTGAGACTGCTCATGATGTCATTCAATTCGAATATAATTTCTTAATTTGTTTAAACTTGTATAAATTGGTTTAAATTTATTATGTACCTACAGAATTTGTGGCTTAGTGTGGTATTTCCGCCACAAGAGGCTGTGATATCAGTGCTTGTTGAACTGTCGGTGTTCAGTTAGCAAGATGTTGGTGCCAGATAGGCAGAGTTTTATTAGCTGTATTACATGTACTCATTCAGCCGAGGATTGCATCATCAGCTCACTGCACGAAGAATGGAAGCAAGCATTAATGCTTGAACATATGAAGAGGAAGAATACGGTCCTGCAAATAAATGCTTTGCATTCAAGATGCATTACACAATGCATGGAAACATCTAGCTCTGCTTGAATTGTCTGCCATTTCTAAAACCTACGTATAAGGTCCCACCACACAAGAGACAAGTGCCTCCGGTCTTCCAGACCAAAGAAGTGACCTATTTGACGAGTTCACCGTGATAGGTCACATGATCATACAGTTCAGTCCATAGGAGAATGATGACATCATGTTTTTTTCTCAGTTGCATGTCTGCCTTAGCCTCCTCATCCACTGGCGGTCTGGAGGGGAAAACTGGTGGGAAAAGGAATCAGCCTGTTCTGGGATGCTGGAGAGAGGAAGGAGTGTACTTAATTCGTTTTCTGAACAATTTATGTAGGCATGCATATCACTTAGTTTCTGTATTATGCTGATGCAAAACACTCATTCTGCCGGCAGTCTAGAGGGGGAAATTGGTCGGAAAAGGAATCAGCTTGTTCTAGGCTGCTGGAGAGAGGAACGATTGTACTTCATTTATTTTTCAAACAATTTAATTAGCGACGGATTTCTTACAGTTTATTTTTTGCACTGATACAAAACACTCACCCTGATGTGCCGGGAGTCACAACATACAGTTTACAGACCTGGAAACTACTCATAAATAATTCAGTACACTGATGTACAGAGGTGTAGGCAACTCGTAAATTACCCAAATAGTCCAGTACAGGACTGATGACCATAGATGTTAAGTCCCATAGTGCTCAGAGCCATTTGAGTCCAGTACACAGCATACATGTGCAAACTACTCGTAGATCACAGAAATAATACATGCAAACACCTGAAAATAATTCAGTGCACAAACACTCAGTGCACGTAAAAACCCCAACTTGTCAGCCACTCGAACCCTAATTCTACTGGATGGAAAGCCAGGATGCACCCCCCCCCCCTATCACATGCAAACTGTCCTGAAGCGGGAGACTAGGTTAGGTTAGTGTACTTTACTTATTTTTCTCGGGAAACTGACGCAAATATCCATCTTATTTACGTAATTAACCAGAAAGATGTGCCCTAATTATACAACTATATGCACAGCACTGCACAAGAACAGCTTAAAATCGCAAAAACTAACTATACTATATGACTAGTCTTATCCTGCTGGGAAAAAGAAGTGTTGCAATACCACTCCAAACTTACGCAAATATTAGATCTAATTACGTTCAAATGGCTCTGAGCACTATGGGACTTAACTGCTGAGGTCATCAGTCCCCTAGAACTTAGAACTACTTAAACCTAACTAACCTAAGGACATCACACACATTCATGCCCGAGGCAGGATTCGAACCTGCGACTGTAGCGGTCGCACGGTTGCAGACTGTAGCGCCTAGAACCACTCGGCCACTCCGGCCGGCTCTAATTATGTAATTAATCACATAGATCTGAGCTAATTACACAACTATATGCACAGCACTTCAGAAAGACGCCAATAGGATGCAAAAACTGACAACACGATGTAAGTGGTTTTACCCTGCTGAGAAAAAAATGTCGCAATACCACTCGAAACAAGCGACAGAAACACTCAAACTCTACCCTACACCTACTAGCTAGGGGGAAAACGGATGGGGTGTAAGGTACTATCTTTATTCCTTTTGGTGGGAAATACGTTCAACTGACTAGATGCTGGTGCTGGACACAGAGGATTTTTAAAAAAAGTGTATTATCTGCAAGCATATAACATCTATCCCTGTTTGATGTCAGAGTTCACTGCACACTTCTTGTAAAATTCACCCTACAGTCCAGCTAACCAAAGCCAACACACGCTATTACAGCTGATGGAGAAAATGCCTCAAAGTTATACTTACACTTCGAAATTGTCGCGATAAAAACCCAGCACTCGTATTGAACCAATCATAAAGTATTACATGTACTGGGGGAAATTGTCGTCCTAAAAGACTCCATGGGATCAGCCGATAGCCTCGCGGCCCGTACTGGACAGCGCCCAGCCAAAAGCTCCACGGCCCATGCTGATCATTGCCTGCATCGATACGATCCCTCTCTACCAACACAAAGGAAGGTATAGATATAAAAGGGCAGCTTTCCCCAAATGTATCTTGGTCGTCTAAAGTATAGTGGCACAGCCGTCCCTAACAGCTAGGAAGCGTTGCTGTCACAGGCTATACAGGTCCCCAATGCCTCTCGTTCTGAGATGGAAAACACTTTTGTTTGACATTAAGTAGGATGCTCCAGCAAGGGCCGTGCTCCCGTAGTGGGCTCGTCTGCCGTTTTGCCCTCAATTATTTAACATCATCTCAACTCCTATAATAAAGCAAGTATTAAAAAGAAACATTCACAATTATAATAAATGTTGTCTTTCCACAAAAATAGACTAACTCCATTTTCATTTAGCTTTATGAGCAAAATCAGTATTTTTTTTTACATTTGACTGCACTCACATCTTATTATTTTGCGACATCCAGTGAAGCGTACTGTCACCGATCACAAATGATCAGCAGAGACATACCCATACTGCATAAAATCAGGAAAAAAAATTTCTATAATTTTAATGTCAAAACTACCGATCACCTCGGAGTGTCCTCGTTATTTCGAAATTAAATTTATCATGAGAGTCACTTTGCATGACGAGTAATTTTTGTTTTTTCTCTACTCAGATTACACTCACCAGGTAGGTCAATTGCGAAAATCGAATTGGGGAACTGTCTAGCCTGTGACAATGACGATTCCTAGCCATTACGGACAGCTGCGCCACTATACTGTAGACGAACAAAATGCATTTCAGGAAAGCCGCCCTGTTATCTCTATACCTGCTTTTGTATTGGAAGAGAATGATCGTATCGATGCTGGCGGCGGTCAGCAGGAGCTGTGAGGCTTTCATCTGGACGCCGGCCAGGAGAATGATTTCCCCCAGTACATGTAATGCATTATGACCGGTTCAATACGAATGCTCATTTTCTTGCGACTATTTCCAAGTGTTATTGTGGTGTCACCGCTAGACACCACACTTGCTAGGTGGTAACTTAAATCGGCCGCGGTCCTGTAGTACATGTCGGACCCGCGTGTCGCCACTGTGGGATCGCAAACCTAGCGCCACCACAAGGCAGGTCTCGAGAGACTGAGGAGACCTCGTCCCCAGTTGTACGGACAACATAGCTAGCGATTGGACGTGCTAAGCCTTGCTCTCATTTGCCGAGAGATAGACAGTAGAATAGCCCTCTGCTAAGTTAAATGGCGACCACCTAGCAAGGCGCCATTTGTATCAGTGCCAACAGCTTACGAGTATGCAGGAGAGATGTATTCCAACAAGAGAATAAAGTTAAGTATTAAAAAAGCTACGTATTTTTCTTTAGTGCATTTATAAGTCTCATGTTCCAGACTTCACGCCCGTCTGCGTTAGCCTTGCGTGCCCTATCGGCTACAGCATTGTGTCTGGGCTGTATGGTCTAGACACAACATTATTGGCGACGAGAAAAAGAGTTTGTATTAATTCGTTTGTGTCATGGCTTCGCCACAATCTCCGGATGTACTGTCCGAATTTTTTCGCTTGCAGAATCAGCAGTCGCAGGCGTTATTGGATGCCCTGGGACAGCTCGTCCAGGGTCAACGTGTGCTGCAACACGATGCGGCAGCCGCCGCTTCTTCGCTACCGCAGCCACAACACGCCCTTGCACCGCCCTTCCGTCATTTTGACTCCTCCTTGGAGTCCTGGCCGGAATGGTCCCGCCAGTTCAGCTTTCATCTAGCCGCCTACAGAATTCAAGGTAATGAGCGGCAGCCGTTTTTGCTTTCTTGTGTCGGTGTGTGCACCTACCGTGTGATAGTGAAGTTGTTTCCCCGGCGCGACGTAGCAACTCTGTCCTACGAAGAAATTTTGTCGGCGTTAGATGCCTATTTCAAAGAAACAGTAAATGTTGTTGCAAAACGGTATACGTTCTTTCGTACAAAACGTACGGCCGGTCAGACTAATAGGGAGTGGGTTGCGACATTGCAAGGACTTACTAGGGAGTGTGCGTTTGAATGTGAATGTGGCCTCCCTTATTCAGATACTATGGTGCGTGATGCAATTGCACAGAACGTTTCTGATGTTCGCATACGGGAACAGATTTTGAAACTAGTAAATCCCTCCCTTCAACAAGTGATAGACATATTGGATAGGCAAGACACACTTGACTCTGCTCAGGACTCATTTGAAACTTCGCCAGCAGTTTGTCACATTCACCGGCCCGCCGGGCCCGCTGCACGGGACGCTACACGGCCCTCGCGCCCGTCACAGCGGCGGCAGCCTACCTTGCAAACACGTGCGCCACGTAAGCAAGCAACTGTAGTGAAATCATGCCCGCGGTGTGCAGCTAGACATTCGCGTGAAAATTGCCCGTCACGCCAAGCTATTTGCTTTTACTGTCAAAAGAAAGGACATGTTCAAAGTGTTTGCCAGAAAAAGCTTAGATCAGACAATCACAATAATTCCAGGCCCTTTGCTTCGCGCCGGAATCGAACCCAGGACAATCAGGCTCGTGGACCTTCGCCCATGGACATTCATGTAGTTCATTCCCACCCGTCCAGTGACACTTTAGCTAACGGTGACTGTGTTCGTCCCACAAACAGTGTGCGTTGACGTCGCCGAAAATCCCGTGAAGTCGCAAGTGCTTCTGTACCTGTATCAGTTCAAATTGCACGTGACAGTCGCTCTTGTCGTCAGCAGGACAATAAACTTTTTGTGGACTTAGACTTTGAAGGCAAAGTGATACCCTTCCAGCTCGATACCGGAGCTGCAGTTTCATTGCTCAATCACGACACGTACAAACAACTGGGCAAACCGCCATTGCGTGCTGCAAATGTTAAGTTACATAGTTACTCTGGACAGCATATACCTGTGTTAGGACAGTGCAGCCTTCTTGCCACATACATGGGACAGACAAAACTTGTATCATTTTACGTTCTTCGTTCTACTTCTGCAGTGAACTTGTTTGGTTTAGATTTATTTCAATTGTTTAATATGTCTATAGTAAATCAGGTCCTATCTGTGAATCAGACTGTGCCTTCCGCCAGTGTTTCTCGTCTTTGTGAAGAATTTGCAGACATTTTTGCACCGGGCCTTGGTTGCGCTAAGAACTATGAAGCGCATTTGGAACTGCAAGAAAACGCGCAACCTAAATTTTTCAGAGCGCGCAATGTTCCCCACGCATTGCGTGATGAGGTCGCCAGAACATTAGCCGATTTAGAATCTCAAGGTGTAATTGAACGTGTGCAGGCTTCTCTCTGGGCCTCACCCTTAGTAATTTTGCCAAAACCTTCCGGTAAACTGAGACTTTGTGTGGACTTCAAGGCAACAGTGAATCCACAACTTGTGACTGCCCCTTTTCCTTTGCCCCGCCCGGAAGATCTTTTTGACAAACTGTGCCCGGGAAAATATTTTTCCAAATTGTACCTAGCAGATGCGTACTTGCAAATACCTGTGGACGTAGACTCCCAGCGCGTCTTAGTGGTTAACACGCATCTTGGCTTGTATCGCTTCAAAAGACTGCCGTTCGGGTGTGCATCCGCCCCTGCTTTGTTTCAGCAATTTTTACAAACTGTTTGTGCGTCGGTCCCTACTGCTGCGAACTATCTGGACGATATTGTGATCTCAGGACAGACAGAAGCCGAACATTTGCAAAATCTCCGAACATTATTTCAGGTCTTGCGTCAGAATGGTCTTCGCTTGAGGATGGATAAATGTGTGTTTTTTGCTCGTGACTTACCCTACCTGGGGCATGTCATAAATGCCCAAGGTATACATCCGAGTCCAGAGCACCTCCGTGCCATACAGGATTTACCTGCACCGCGGAACTTGAAACAGCTACAGAGTGTGTTGGGTAAAATTCATTATTATGCAAAGCTTGTGCCGCGCGCTTCTTCCATTTCAGCTCCGCTTCATCGCTTACGCCGTAAAGGTGTTCCGTTCGTCTGGACGACGGAATGCGACCGCGCCTTTCGCCAGTTGAAATCGGCGTTACTTTCAAATACGTGCCTTACGCCATTCGATCCCTGAAAACCTCTTTTGTTGATGGTAGATGCCTCGGATTTCGGGATCGGTGCTGTGCTTGCGCACAAAGATGGTTCGCATGATCGCCCTATTGCCTTTGCGTCCAAATTGCTCTCATCTGCGCAAAGAAATTATTCCCAGATGGAGAAAGAAGCTTTAGCTCTCGTGTTTGGTGTTACAAAGTTTCATGATTTCTTGTATGGTCGTCACTTTACAATCATCACGGACCACAAACCTTTGACATCGCTTTTTCATCCGAACAAGCCTGTACCTCCACGTACAGTGCAGAAATTCATTCGCTGGTCTCTTTTTCTCTCGCAGTACCGCTACGATATCTTGTATCGGTCCACTGCTAAGCACGGAAACGCTGATGCGTTGTCCCGTTTGCCTGTTGCTGAGGATAAAGCATTCGATTCTTCCGAACTTGCTTGCATGTTCATTGATTCGGAAACCGATGACGTGGTCGAATCGTTTCCGATTGATTTTCGTCGTGTAGCTACAGCCACAGCTGCTGACCCTGTCCTTGCTACTGTTTTGCGTTTTGTTGCTACGCAATGGCCCTTGTCAAAGTCACTGATCGAGGATGCTTTGGTTCGCCGTTTTTTTGCTCACAAGGAGAGACTTTTTGTACGACGTGGTGTTTTGCGTTCCGATAATGATCAATCCAGAGTCGTGGTCCCACGTTCGTTACAGTCCTCTGTCTTAAAGCTTCTTCACCAAGGACATTGGGGTATAGTGCGTACGAAACAACTTGCTCGTCAGCACTGTACTTGGTTCGGAATCGATGCTGCGATTACGAATATGTGCTCCTCTTGCGTGGCGTGTGCCGAACAGCAATCCGCACCGCCGCGGCAATTCTTTGCATGGCCGAAAGCCACTTCCCCTTGGCAACGCTTGCACATCGATTTTGCTGGTCCATTCTGGAATGCTCGATGGTTGGTTGTGGTCGATGCTTTCAGTAATTTTCCTTTTGTTGTCCGGATGTCTTCCACGACGTCTTCTGCCACAATCCAAGCCTTGTCTGCTATCTTTTGCATTGAAGGTCTTCCGCAGACTATTGTTTCCGACAATGGCCCACAATTCATGTCCGCAGAATTTCAGTCCTTCTGCGAGGCCAATGGTATTCAACATCTGACATCCGCGCCGTTTTCGCCTCAGTCAAACGGTGCCGCTGAACGATTGGTCCGGACTTTCAAGTCACAGATGTTGAAATTGAAAGAGTCGCATTCTCGGGAGGACGCTTTGTTGCTCTTTTTGTCTTCGTATCGCTCTCAGCCCTGCGATGGTCGCTCGCCGGCTGAATTGCTCCATGGTCGTTCTCATCGCACCTTGATGTCTTTGCTGCATCCGCCACATCAGGTTCCTGTGCAGCGGCAGACTCCTGCTTTTGCTCCTGGCGACGTTGTCTATTATCGCACCTATCGCGGTTCACGGCGTTGGCTTGCAGGGCGCATTCTTCGCTGCCTCGGCCGCGCGATGTATTTGGTTTTGGGGGCCTCTGGTGAGGTGCGTCGGCATCTCACTCAGCTGCGCCTCTGTCGTCGCCTGGGTTCTGCCGCTCCCCGTCTGCTTTCAGCGACGGAGCCGTCCGGTCAGCGCCTTGGGGACCCATCTACTGGCTCGTCTCATCCCCAGGTGTTACCGACGCTGCCTTCCCTTTTGCCTCATGGCGTCGCGCCGCCGCCGCAGCCGCCGCCGGCGCCGCCCGCAGTGGACGCTTCGCTGCAACCGCCCGGCGCCTCCCAGGGTCACGCGCCGCCGCTCGCTTCCCGTGACCAGCCGTCCTCCGCCATGGACCTCTTGCCCGCTCCGGACCAGATGTCGTCATCGCGCGTCGGATTCCCCGACGCAATGGAGGTCGACCCTTCGGCCCCTCCTGTCTCATTACGTGCGCATACACCGCATGTTGACGTGCACCCTGGACTAGGTTTTCAGGCGTTTCCTAGCTCCCCTCGGACCGAATGGCCGGGTGCGGGTGGCACGGCCTCGCCTGTTGTTAGGCTCCCCACCTCATCGCATACGTCAACATGCGGTCCTCCCCACGGCGGGCGGAGGCCTTATCTCACGACCGTTCGCCGATTTGCGGGGGAGGAATGTGGTGTCACCGCTAGACACCACACTTGCTAGGTGGTAACTTAAATCGGCCGCGGTCCTGTAGTACATGTCGGACCCGCGTGTCGCCACTGTGGGATCGCAAACCTAGCGACACCATAAGGCAGGTCTCGAGAGACTGAGGAGACCTCGTCCCCAGTTGTACGGACAACATAGCTAGCGATTGGACGTGCTAAGCCTTGCTCTCATTTGCCGAGAGATAGACAGTAGAATAGCCCTCTGCTAAGTTAAATGGCGACCACCTAGCAAGGCGCCATTTGTATCAGTGCCAATAGCTTACGAGTATGCAGGAGAGATGTATTCCAACAAGAGAATAAAGTTAAGTATTAAAAAAGCTACGTATTTTTCTTTAGTGCATTTATAAGTCTCATGTTCCAGACTTCACGCCCGTCTGCGTTAGCCTTGCGTGCCCTATCGGCTACAGCATTGTGTCTGGGCTGTATGGTCTAGACACAACAGTTATTACAACTTTGAGGCATTTTTTTCATCAGCTGTGGTAACGTGTATTGGATACGGTTAGCTAGGCTGCAGAGTGATTTTTAGTAGGAGTGTTTGTTGAACTCTGAAATCAAACAAGTATAAAAGTTATATGCTTACAGCTAATACACTTTTTTTAAACTCCTCTCTGCCCAGCGCCATTATCTAGTCAGTTGAACGTATTTCCCACCAAAAGGAATAAAGATTGTACCTTACACCCCAGCCTTTTTTCCCCTAGCTTTTAGGTGTAAGGTAGAGTTTGAGTGTTTCTGTCGCTGGCTTCTTTTGGTATTGCGAGATTTTTTTTTCTCAGCAGAATATGACCAGTCGTACAGTGTGGTCAGTTTTTGTGGCGTATTGCCGTCCTTGTGAAGCACTATGCATGTAGTTCTGTAATTAAATCTGATATTTGTGTTTAATTATGTAATTAGGATAGATATTTGAGTAAGTTTGGAGTGGTATTGCGATTTTTTTTCCCCCAGCAGGATAACATCAGATGTATGGTATGATCAGTTTTTGCGCTATATTGGGATTTTAGGCTGTCCTTGCGGAGCGCTACGCATATAGTTGTGTAATTAAGACCGATCTTTGTGATTGATTACGTAATTAGAATCGACATTAGCGGAAGTTTGGAGTGGTATTGCGACATTTCTTTTTCCAAGCAGGATAAGACTAGTTGTGTGGTATAGTTAGTTTTTGCGATTTTTAAGCCGTTCTTGTTCAGCGCTATGCATATAGTTGTGTAATTATGGCGCACTTTTTGTGATTAATTACGCAATTAGGATGGATATCTGCGTCAGTTTCCGGAGCAAAATAAATGAAGTACATATAACCTAACCTAACCCTCCCGCATCAGGAGAGCAGTGGTTCCTCGTAAGCGTATATTCCGTTCGTAGATCCGTGATTCTTTTTTCACTTTATGTCGAGTTCAGTCCGGTTTCCTGTACTCTCTCTCACATGTACACTCCTGGAAATTGAAATAAGAACACCGTGAATTCATTGTCCCAGGAAGGGGAAACTTTATTGACACATTCCTGGGGTCAGATACATCACATGATCACACTGACAGAACCACAGGCACATAGACACAGGCAACAGAGCATGCACAATGTCGGCACTAGTACAGTGTATGTCCACCTTTCGCAGCAATGCAGGCTGCTATTCTCCCATGGAGACGATCGTAGAGATGCTGGATGTAGTCCTGTGGAACGGCTTGCCATGCCATTTCCACCTGGCGCCTCAGTTGGACCAGCGTTCGTGCTGGACGTGCAGACCGCGTGAGACGACGCTTCATCCAGTCCCAAACATGCTCAATGGGGGACAGATCCGGAGATCTTGCTGGCCAGGGTAGTTGACTTACACCTTCTAGAGCACGTTGGGTGGCACGGGATACATGCGGACGTGCATTGTCCTGTTGGAACAGCAAGTTCCCTTGCCGGTCTAGGAATGGTAGAACGATGGGTTCGATGACGGTTTGGATGTACCGTGCACTATTCAGTGTCCCCTCGACGATCACCAGTGGTGTACGGCCAGTGTAGGAGATCGCTCCCCACACCATGATGCCGGGTGTTGGCCCTGTGTGCCTCGGTCGTATGCAGTCCTGATTGTGGCGCTCACCTGCACGGCGCCAAACACGCATACGACCATCATTGGCACCAAGTCAGAAGCAACTCTCATCGCTGAAGACGACACGTCTCCATTCGTCCCTCCATTCACGCCTGTCGCGACACCACTGGAGGCGGGCTGCACGATGTTGGGGCGTGAGCGGAAGACGGCCTAACGGTGTGCGGGACCGTAGCCCAGCTTCATGGAGACGGTTGCGAATGGTCCTCGCCGATAACCCAGGAGCAACAGTGTCCCTAATTTGCTGGGAAGTGGCGGTGCGGTCCCGTACGGCACTGCGTAGGATCCTACGGTCTTGGCGTGCATCCGTGCGTCGCTGCGGTCCGGTCCCAGGTCGACGGGCACGTGCACCTTCCGCCGACCACTGGCGACAACATCGATGTACTGTGGAGACCTCACGCCCCACGTGTTGAGCAATTCGGCGGTACGTCCACCTGGCCTCCCGCATGCCCACTATACGCCCTCGCTCAAAGTCCGTCAACTGCACATACGGTTCACGTCCACGCTGTCGCGGCATGCTACCAGTGTTAAAGACTGCGATGGAGCTCCGTATGCCACGGCAAACTGGCTGACACTGACGGCGGCGGTGCACAAATGCTGCGCAGCTAGCGCCATTCGACGGCCAACACCGTGGTTCCTGGTGTGTCCGCTGTGCCGTGCGTGTGATCATTGCTTGTACAGCCCTCTCGCAGTGTCCGGAGCAAGTATGGTGGGACTGACACACCGGTGTCAATGTGTTCTTTTTTCCATTTCCAGGAGTGTATTTGCAACTTTCGACTTGTGTTATTTTTCCTCACTTTCTTATCCCTGGGCGTCTGTCAGTGGATTTTGTGTCAATGTACTCCTTTTTTTTTCATATGATATTTGTAGTCCTGTTTTGGCTAAGATTTCGTGTAGTGTCTCTACAGTTTCTTTGGTTTCTTTTCTGCTATTTGTTAAGATGGGTGTATCGCAAAGAAAGGCCTGACTGTGACGTTGATGGCCCTGTCCTTGTACAAGTTTTCCCATATTTACCTCACTAGCTCCACCGTCCCGTATCTAGATTAATTTCTTCAAAACTGAGTTCAGAGGGCTGGGTGATAGGCCATGTCCCTGTCTGAGTAGGGTCGTTCCTTCAGAACGTGACTTTGTGTTCGTCAGTTTGCTTTTTGCAAGCTAGGATGTCGGTCTATGTGATGCGATCAACGCTTTGATTCCGAGCTAGTAATGATTATTGCTTTTAGTGAGGATGACACTTTGAACATCTGATATTTGTGATTAATTATGTAATTAGGATGGATATTTGAGTAAGTTTGGAGTGGCATTGCGATTTTTTTTTCCCCAGCAGGATAACATGAGATGTATGGTATGATCAGTTTTTGCGCTATATTGCGATTTTAGGCTGTACTTGTGGAGCGCTACGCATATAGTTGTGTAATTAAGACCGATCTTTGTGATTGATTACGTAATTAGAATCGACATTAGCGGAAGTTTGGAGTGGTATTGCGACATTTCTTTTTCCAAGCAGGAAACGTATAAAAAAATGGTTCAAATGGCTCTGAGCACTATGGGACTTAACATCTGTGGTCATCAGTCCCCTAGAACTTAGAACTGTCTCAGGCTCTGTCTCAGGCTGATACTGATCTTCGGCCTGACATGGCTGCTTGTCCTGTTCCAGAGGTTGTCCCTCAGTCTGCAAGATCCGGGCGGTCGCAGAGGGTGGGCTTACTGGTAGTTGGGAGCTCCAACGTCAGGCGCGTAATGGGGCCCCTTAGGGAAATGGCAGCAAGAGAGGGGAAGAAAACCAATGTGCACTCCGTGTGCATACCGGGGGGAGTCATTCCAGATGTGGAAAGGGTCCTTCCGGATGCCATGAAGGGTACAGGGTGCACCCATCTGCGGGTGGTCGCTCATGTCGGCACCAATGATGTGTGTCGCTATGGATCGGAGGAAATCCTCTCTGGCTTCCGGCGACTATCTGATTTGGTGAAGACTGCCAGTCTCGCTAGCGGGATGAAAGCAGAGCTCACCATCTGCAGCATCGTCGACAGGACTGACTGCGGACCTTTGGTACAGAGCCGAGTGGAGGGTCTGAATCAGAGGCTGAGACGGTTCTGCGACCATGTGGGCTGCAGATTCCTCGACTTGCGCCATAGGGTGGTGGGGTTTCGGGTTCCGCTGGATAGGTCAGGACTCCACTACACGCAACAAGCGGCTACACGGGTAGCAGGGGTTGTGTGGCGTGGGCTGGGCGGTTATTTAGGTTAGATGGCCTTGGGCAAGTACAGAAAGGGCAACAGCCTCAACGGGTGCGGGGCAAAGTGAGGACATGCGGGGACCAAGCAGCAATCGGTATTGTGATTGTCAACTGTCGAAGCTGCGTTGGTAAAGTACCGGAACTTCAAGCGCTGATAGAAAGCACCGAAGCTGAAATTGTTATAGGTACAGAAAGCTGGCTTAAGCCAGAGATAAATTCTGCCGAAATTTTTACAAAGGTACAGACGGTGTTTAGGAAGGATAGATTGCATGCAACCGGTGGTGGAGTGTTCGTCACTGTTAGTAGTAGTTTATCCTGTAGTGAAGTAGAAGTGGATAGTTCCTGTGAATTATTATGGGTGGAGGTTACACTCAACAACCGAGCTAGGTTAATAATTGGCTCCTTTTACCGACCTCCCGACTCAGCAGCGTTAGTGGCAGAACAACTGAGAGAAAATTTGAAATACATTTCACATAAATTTCCTCAGCATGTTATAGTCTTAGGTGGAGATTTAAATTTACCAGATATAGACTGGGACACTCAGATGTTTAGGACGGGTGGTAGGGACAGAGCATCGAGTGACATTATACTGAGTGCACTATCCGAAAATTACCTCGAGCAATTAAACAGTGAACCGACTCGTGGAGATAACATCTTGGACCTACTGATAACAAACAGACCCGAACTTTTCGACTCTGTAAGTGCAGAACAGGGAATCAGTGATCATAAGGCCATTGCAGCATCCCTGAATATGGAAGTTAATAGGAATATAAAAAAAGGGAGGAAGGTTTATCTGTTTAGCGAGAGTAATAGAAGGCAGATTTCAGACTACCTAACAGATCAAAACGAAAATTTCTGTTCTGACACTGACAATGTTGAGTGTTTATGGAAAAAGTTCAAGGCAATTGTAAAATGCGTTTTAGACAGGCACGTGCCGAGTAAAACTGTGAGGGACGGGAAAAACCCACCGTGGTACAACAACGAAGTTAGGAAACTACTGCGAAAGCAAAGAGAGCTTCACTCCAAGTTTAAACGCAGCCAAAACCTCTTAGACAAACAGAAGCTAAACGATGTCAAAGTTAGCGTAAGGAGGGCTATGCGAGAAGCGTTCAGTGAATTCGAAAGTAAAATTCTATGTACCGACTTGACAGAAAATCCTAGGAAGTTCTGGTCTTACGTTAAATCAGTAAGTGGCTCGAAACAGCATATCCAGACACTCCGGGATGATGATGGCATTGAAACAGAGGATGACACGCGTAAAGCTGAAATACTAAACACCTTTTTCCAAAGCTGTTTCACAGAGGAAGACCGCGCTGCAGTTCCTTCTCTAAATCCTCGCACAAACGAAAAAATGACTGACATCGAAATAAGTGTCCAAGGAATAGAAAAGCAACTGGAATCACTGAACAGAGGAAAGTCCACTGGACCTGACGGGATACCAATTCGATTCTACACAGAGTACGCGAAACAACTTGCCCCCCTTCTAACAGCCGTGTACCGCAAGTCTCTAGAGGAACGGAGGGTTCCAGATGATTGGAAAAGAGCACAGGTAGTCCCAGTCTTCAAGAAGGGTTGTCGAGCAGATGCGCAAAACTATAGACCTATATCTCTGACGTCGATCTGCTGTAGAATTTTAGAACATGTTTTTTGCTCGAGTATCATGTCGTTTTTGGAAACCAAGAATCTACTATGTAGGAATCAACATGGATTCCGGAAACAGCGATCGTGTGAGACCCAACTCGCGTTATTTGTTCATGAGACCCAGAAAATATTAGATACAGGCTCCCAGGTAGATGCTATTTTTCTTGACTTCCGGAAGGCGTTCGATGCAGTTCTGCACTGTCGCCTGATAAACAAAGTAAGAGCCTACGGAATATCAGAGCAGCTGTGTGGCTGGATTGAAGAGTTTTTAGCAAACAGAACACAGCATGTTGTTATCAATGGAGAGACGTCTACAGACGTTAAAGTAACCTCTGGCGTGCCACAGGGGAGTGTTATGGGACCATTGCTTTTCACAATATATATAAATGACCTAGTAGATAGTGTCGGAAGTTCCATGCGGCTTTTCGCGGATGATGCTGTAGTATACTGAGAAGTTGCAGCATTAGAAAATTGTAGCGAAATGCAGGAAGATCTGCAGCGGATAGGCACTTGGTGCAGGGAGTGGCAACTGTCCCTTAACATAGACAAATGTAATGCATTGCGAATACATAGAAAGAAGGATCCTTTATTGTATGATTATATGATAGCGGAACAAACACTGGCAGCAGTTACTTCTGTAAAATATCTGGGAGTATGCGTGCGGAACGATTTGAAGTGGAATGATCATATAAAATTAATTGTTGGTAAGGCGGGTACCAGGTTGAGATTCATTGGGAGAGTGCTTAGAAAATGTAGTCCATCAACAAAGGAGGTGCCTTACAAAACACTCGTTCGACCTATACTTGATTATTGTTCATCAGTGTGGGATCCGTACCAGATTGGGTTGACGGAGGAGATAGAGAAGATCCAAAGAAGAGCGGCGCGTTTCGTCACAGGGTTATTTGGTAACCGTGATAGCGTTACGGAGATGTTTAATAAACTCAAGTGGCAGACTCTGCAAGAGAGGCGCTCTGCATCGCGGTGTAGCTTGCTCGCCAGGTTTCGAGAGGGTGCGTTTCTGGATGAGGTATCGAATATATTGCTTCCCCCTACTTATACCTCCCGAGGAGATCACGAATGTAAAATTAGATAGATTAGAGCGCGCACGGAGGCTTTCAGACAGTCGTTCTTCCCGCGAACCATACGCGACTGGAACAGGAAAGGGAGGTAATGACAGTGGCACGTAAAGCGCCCTCCGCCACACACCGTTGGGTGGCTTGCGGAGTATAAATGTAGATGTAGAACTACTTAAACCTAACTAACCTAAGGACAGCACACAACACCCAGCCATCACGAGACAGAGAAAATCCCTGACCCCGCCGGGAATCGAACCCGGGAACCCGGGCGTGGGAAGCGAGAACGCTACCGCACGACCACGAGATGCGGGCAGGAAACGTATAACGTATGTTCTTGCATATATGCTTATTCTTAGCCCGTTACTGACATTGTGGGGTTAGTATGATAGTTGTTGTTAAGTTTAATATTTCATGTGTCGATATGACAGCGTCTCTGGTGTATGTTCATTTGTCGTTGCGCTCAACGTGAATGAAATTGTTCTGTTGTAGCGGTTTTTGTGCATGATGGCTCATGGTTCGCCGGGCTATTACAGAGTGCACAAGTCAGAGAGTGTATCGAATTCCTACATCCATTATTGCAATTTTCAAAAAACCTATTGTATCAGAATAAATGTTTTACTTTACAGAAAGCACTGTCTTTCCTTTGCCTAACTATATGCTCGTTCTTTAATTGCATGTTGCTAATTTTGCTGACAATGAGTATAGCGAAGCTATACATGCATGATAATCGTTCCATGGTTCAGACTTACTGAAATAATCGGGCTTTGCTACATATGACGAACTTAGAATTGCTCCTTCAATTGTGCCGGTGTTTGTTGGGGACGAATCGGTCCAATTCCTGTTATCCACTTCTACAGTACTAAGTGTTAATAATCTTGAACAGCGCATGTTTTCTCGGAACCAACACTTCGCACAATTCTATTTACAATTAACATAAGAGTACATGAGAGACATTTAACGAACACGAGTCACAAATTTCAACGAACGCACTCCATATACAGGGCGAAATATATGCGATAAAATTACTGAACAGCATTACTTACTTATAATTTTTTTCATTTCAAGAAAGACTTTCTCATTTTGCGTCAAATTTTAATTTATAATGACAAGTCTCTTTTTATTGTGATTATTAATTTACAAAATTTAATAAAAATTACGTTTCTATATTTGCTAATTAACGCTTCATTTTGAAAATTGATACTGAATTCTAATAACAGCTAACAACAGTAGTTGCGGGAAATGAACAAGTTATCTCGTGATCATGAGACTGGAACGCCGCATGCTCAGAGATAATGACGATTCGACTGAAATGTAGCTATACTACGTAACAGAACTCGAAAAACTGCACAGTGAATTTACGTGGAGCGTTTTTGACAACTGCGTATACTGTTTTAGGATACTATAAGTGTAAACAAAATCGAAGAGGACACTCTTAGCGGCTTTGGATAGACATGAATTCCCACTAATAGTTCGTTCTTCAATACATTACGTATGATGCCTCGTTGACTGTCACTGTCGTTTTGTTACAGCTGGTATTCTATTGTGTGTGGTACTCCACTGACTATAGCATGTGGCTGCAGCCGTTTTAGTTGTGTATGTTCTCAATTATTTAAATTGAGTTTTATTTAAGTTCACTGAAGGAAGATGGACTCCGTCTGGGTAACTTTTTAAGTTAATTAAGACCCCTGCTTCTATCCTCGCTAGATATTATCTTCACATTGGTTAATTGATTTATTCATTTTCTTTTTAGTCATCAGTGATCCGTCTGCTTTGACGCTGCCCACCACGAATTCCTCTCCTGTTTCAATCTTTTCATCTGAAAGTAGCACTTGCAACCTACGTCCTCCATTATTTGCTAGGTCATTCCAATCTCTGTCTCCCTCTACAGTTTTTACCATGGAAATTATTCTCTGGTGTCTTAACAGATATTCTATCATGCTGTCCCTTCTTCTTGTCTGTATTTTCCATACACTCCTTTCCTCGCCGATTCCGCAGAGATCCTCCTCACTCCTTACCTTATCAATCCACCAGTTTCCAGAATATTGCTGTAGCATCACATCTCAAACGTTTCGATTCTCTTCTGTTCCGGTTTTCCCACAGTCCATGTTCCACTATTATACAGTGCTGTGCTGGAGACGTACGGTCTCAGAAGGTTCTTCCAGAAATTAAGGTCTATATTTGATACCAGTAAACTTCTGTTGACCAGGAACGCCATCTTTTCCATTGGTAGTCTGTTTTTTATGTCCTCCTTGCTCCGTCCATAATGGGTTATTTTGCTGCCGAGGTAGCAGAACTCCTTAAATTCGTGATCCACTATTCTTATGTTACGTTTCTTGCTGTTCTCATTTCTGCTGCTTCTCATTACTTTTGTCTTTCTTTGATTCACTCTCACTCCATATTCTGTTCTCATTAGACTGTCCTTTAGATTCAACTGAAACTGTAATTCTTCTTATGTCACCAGCGAGTTTATCAATGACATCCTTTCACCTGGAAGTTTAACCCCACTCTTGAATCTTTCTTTTATTTCCATCATTGTTTCTTCGGTATATAGACTGAATAGTGGGGGCGAAAGACTACATCCCTGTCTCACATTCTTTTTAGCCCTGCACTTCGTTCTTAGTCTTCCAGTCTTATTGTTCCCTCACGGTTATTGTACATACTGCGTATTACCCTCCTTTTGCTATAGATGATCCCTTCTTTTCTCAGGATTTTGAATATTTTGCGTTATTTGACATTGTCGAACGCCTTTTCCACATCGACAAATTCTATGGACGTGCCTTGATTTTTCTTCAGTCTTGCTTCCATTATCAACCGCAACGTCAGAACTTCCTCTATGGTTCCCTTATCATTCCTAAAGTCAAACCGCTCGTCACCTAATGGATCCTCAATTTTCTTTTCCATTCTTCTGTGTATTATTCTTGTCAGCAATTTAGACACATGAGCTGTTAAGCTGGTTGTGGTATAATTCTCATACTTTTCGGCCCTTCTTACCTTTCGAATTGTGTGGATGATATTTTTCCAAAAGTCTGATGGTATACCGCCTCCCCCAGCAACCCGCTCAAAGACTTTAAGTTCTTATGGACTGTTATCTAACCCTTCTACCTTATTTGCTCTTAAGTCTTCCAAAGCACTTTCAAACTCTGACTCTAATAATCTACTCCTTTTCCCTCTTCTATCATGTCACCAGACAAGCTCTCCCCCTCATAGAGGTCTTCGATGTCCTCTTTCCACCTGTCCGCTCTCCCCTCTGCATTCAACAGTGCGATTTCCATTGCCTTCTTAATGTTACCGCTCTTTTTTTTAATTGCACTGAAGGCTGTTTTGACTTTGCAGTATGTTGAGACAGTACTCCCCACGAATGATTTCTTCTTCGATTTCTTCACATTTTTCATGCTAAACAACATTTATTTCTGTATTCCTGAATTTCCCTAGACGTTTTTTACTTCCATCTTTCTTCATTCAGATTAGGTGTTTCTTTATTAAGCCAATGTTTCTTCGGAGTTACCTTCCCGGGACCTATATTTTTCATTCCAACATCTGTGATTGCTGTTTTTATAGATGTCAATTCCTCTTTAAGTGACATTTCTACTGAGCTAATCATTGCCGCAGTATCTATAGCCTCAGAAGCCTTCCAGCGTATCTTTTCACTCCTTAATACTTTCGTATCACATTTCTTTGGGCGTTGATTGTTCCAGTCTCGTCTCTTAAACTTCAGCCTACTCTTCATCAATACTAAATTATGATCTGATACTTTATCTGCTCCTGGGTACGTCTTAAAATCTAATATCTGATTCCGTAATCTCTGCATGAACATGATGTAATCGAACTGAAATCTTCTCGTGTCTCCCATTCTTTTTCAAGTATACTTCCTCCACTTTGATCTGTAAACAGAGTATTCGCTATTAGCATCTGATGTTTACTACGGAACTCAATTACACCTCCTCCTTCTTATTCCTAGTATCAAACACATATTCTCTGTGGTGTCACCGCCAGACACCACACTTGCTAGGTGGTAGCCTTTAAATCGGCCGCGGTCCGCTAGTATACGTCGGACCCGCTTGTCGCCACTGTCAGTGATTGCAGACCGAGCGCCACCACACGGCAGGTCTAGAGAGACGTCCTGGCACTCGCCCCAGTTGTACAGCCGACTTTGCTAGCGATGCTACACTGACAAATTACGCTCTCATTTGCCGAGACGATAGTTAGCATAGCCTTCAGCTACGTCATTTGCTACGACCTAGCAAGGCGCTATTACCAGTTTATATTGCGCATATTAATGTACCGTCAAGAGCGATGTACACCAATTATGGATTAAAGTTAAGTATTCCAAGAACTACGTTCTTTTCTTATTAGACTCAACTCCTTTAACTGTTCCAGACCTCACGCCAGTCTGCGTGTAATCAAACGCGTGCATTTCGGCCTCCTCTAGCAACACGGTGTTGGCTCTTCTGCCAACACAGCATTCTCCTGTAAAGGAAAGGCAAACCTAGAATTTGTAGACTTAGAGAAAGCTTTTGACAATGTTGACTGGAATACTCTCTTTCAAATACTGAGGGCGGCAGGGGTCAAACACAAAGAGCGAAAGGCTATTTACAATTCGTGCAGAAACCAGATAGCAGTTATAAGAGTCAAGGGGCACGAAAGGGAAGCAGCGGTTGAGAAGAGAGTGTAGCCTATCTCCGATGTTATTCAATCTGTATATTGAGCAAACAGTCAAGGAAACAAAAGAAAAATTTGTTGTAGGAATGAAAAGCCGTGGAGAAGAAATAAAAAGTTTGGGATTTGCCGACGACATTGTAATTCTGTCAGAGACAGAACAGGACCTAGAAGAGCAGTTGAGCGGAGTGGACAGTATCTTGAAAGGAGGATATCAGATGAACTTCAACAAATGCAAAACGAGGATAATGGAATGTAGTCCAATTAAATCAGGTGATGCTGAGGGAATTAGATTAGGAAATGAGACACTTAAAGTAGTAAATGAGTTAAAACTGAGTATAGATTTAAGTAACAGGAAGTCGTTTCTGAAAGTATTTGCGTGGTGTGTAGTCATGTATGGAAGTGAAGCATGGACGATAAAGAGTTTACGCAAGAAGAGAATAGAAGCTTTCGAAATGTGGTGCTATAGAAGAATGCTGAAGATTAGATGGGTAGATCAGGTAACTAATGAGGAGGTACTGATCAGAATTGGGGAGAAGAGGAATTAACGAGAAGAAGGGATCGGTTCGTGGGACATGTGCTGAGGCAAGAACGGATCATCAGTTTAGTGTTGGAGTGAATCGTGGAGAGTAAAAGTCGTAGAGGGACACCAAGGTATGAATACACTAAACAGATGCAGAAGCCCGCATCTCGTGGTCGTGCGGTAGCGTTCTTGCTTCCCACGCCCGGGTTCCCGGGTTCGATTCCCGGCGGGCTCAGGGATTTTCTCTGCCTCGTGATGGCTGGGTGTTGTGTGCTGTCCTTAGGTTAGTTAGGTTTAAGTAGTTCTAAGTTCTAGGGGACTTATGACCACAGCAGTTGAGTCCCATAGTGCTCAGAGCCATTTGAGCCAGATGCAGAAGGATGTAGGTTGCAGTAGTTACTCGGAGATGAAGAAGCTTGCACAGGACAGAGTTGCATGGAGAGCTGCAACAAACCAGTCTTTGGACTGAAGCCCACAACAACAACATTCTGTCATCTAATCGCCTTCAGTGACCTTCCCTCGTCATATGTTTCCATATTACACGTTCGGTATTTGGAGCCTATCATTTGCGTGTCACTGTCCACATGTTTTCGAATCTTGGTTTTACGGTTGAAGATCATTTCTGTTAGAGAGTGCACGAGTCACTGAGCGTAACGAATCCCTATAAGCATTATTACTATTCTCAGCAAACCGATGTTATTGGAATTAATGTCCTTCACTTCACAGACTGTCCCCTTTTTTCTGTCCTTTGTCTATGCATAGGCGACTTCTTTAATTGTTTTGTGCTAATTATACTGACTATAATGAGTATAACGAATCTAAATATCTATGATAATCGTTCCCTGGTTCAGACTTTACTGAAATAATCGGGTTTTTCTACGTATGATGAACCTAGACTCTCTCCTTCATTTGTACAGAATGATTATAGTTAAAGTTAACTGCTGTAGAAATAACACCACTTGTCAGAATGATGTCAAATTGCAACGGAATATTATCGGAGAAGGGGGGAAAACGTATGGCAGAAGAAAAATAAATAGTTATAAAATGTAGCAATAGATGGCGCTGTAAGCATCATAATTTAATATTGATAAACTACAAATGACAAATGAATCGTACAACAATGGCTAAGTTGTACGTTTGACGTTGAACAAAATGTACTACTCAGTGTGCATGGGTGTGCAGGCGTTATACTGTTGGTTACGTAAGTTCATCCACCATGGCAAGGTCATATCACATCGGATGGGAAAAATCGGTTTTTAATTGTCCTGAGGCCAAAACCCGCATAATAAGCATCTATCAAAATCAAATCGGATTATTAATTTCCGTGTGACTGGCGTACAACATGTTCAATATGCTGTCCACCGTTTCCTGTAATAAGTTTAAATTGAGACACCGCATGTTCCACAATTGATCAAGTGTTTTCGGGGTTACGTTCAGAATGTGTTGTGCAATGCATGCCTTTAATGCAGCTAAGTTTGGAACACTGAACGCAAAATCTTTCAGATAGCCCAACAGCCAGAAGTCACACGGATTAAGAACAGGTGATCGCCGCGCGGGATTAGCCGAGCTGTCTGTGGCGCTGCAGTCATAGACTGTGCAGCTGGTCCCGGGAGAGGTTCGTGTCCCTCCCTCGGGCATGGGTGTGTGTGTTTGTCCTTAGGATAAAGGTTAAGTAGTGTGTAAGCTTAGGGACTGATGACCTCAGCAGTTAAGTTCAAAATGGTTCAAATGGCTCTGAGCACTATGGGACTTAACAGCTATGGTCATCAGTCCCCTAGAACTTAGAACTACTTAAACCTAACTAACCTAAGGACATCACACAACACCCAGCAGTTAAGTCCCATAAGATTTCGCACACATTTGAACATCAGGTGATCGGGACGGCCGGGCTGTAGGGTAACGGCGGCTGATAATTCTACCATTTCCGCAATGGAAGTTCAGCAGCTGCTTAACTAGATTTGCAATGTGCGGAGGTGCACCATCTTGCATAAAAATGATCCCATCCACATATCCACGCGGTTGGAGAGCTGGAATGACGAGACTGCGCGGAAGACACTCATAGCGCTTACCAGTGGCGGTACAGGTAACAGGACCGGAGGAACCTCTCTCCTTCGAAAACATATGGCCCTATGATAAATGATGCCGTAAACACGCACCACACAATGACCTTTTCGGAGTGAAGTGGTATTGGTTGATTTGCGTGTGGATTTTCGACAATTCTGTGTATTGACATATCCTGTCAGATGGAAGTGGGCTTCGTCTGTCCACAAACTCTTCCACGGGCAATCATTGTCCACTTCCATGCGAGCAAGAAATTCTAAAGCAAAGGTCTCTCTTGCTAGCAGGTCAACAGGAAGCAGCTCGTACGCATGGGTAATTCTGAATGGATAGCAAAGAAGGATGTTTCGTAGAATTTTACGCACCGTGCTCACGGGTATGTCCCGTGTTAGGGCAATTCTCCGAGCTCTACACGATTGCACACCACCACTCGTATCCTGCTTCATTGCTGTGCCCACTGCTTCCACTGACGTCGAATCAATTGGTTTCCTCCCTCTATAGGTTGCATACCAAAAGAACCCGTCTTTTAGAGTTTCAGAATCATTTCCTCCAGACCCCCGGCAGTGATCTGACCAACTCCTTTTTTCAAACCCTTCAGTGTCTGGGACTTCTGCAGAGCGACGTGTGCACAGTCATCATTCTCGTTATACAGCTTTACAAGCAGAGCGCGATCCTGCATTGGGACGGTCATGGCGAACGTCGCAGACGCGAAAGCCGTGTACCCGGCGTGTTTGTTCCGACTTCATTGGGTCGTGCGCGTGACAGGTGTTTTCATATACGTATTCTTACACATACAGCGCCATCTATTGATCAATTTTCACACAAATTTTTTTCTTTTACCATGCTTTTTCCCCCTGCTTCGACTATATTGCGTTGCAGTTTGACGTCATTCTAACCAGTGGTGTTATTTCTACAGCGTTTTGAAAGTTTAATTATAACCACCCTGTATTTATTTGGTACGAATCAGCCCATTCGTGTTATTCACTTCTAAACTATTAAGTGCCACAATTCTTCCTGATTATTTAATTAATTAGAAAATACTTCCTGGTATAAGGGATATTAATGAACTTAAGTTTGTGCATTACTTAACGATTATTTACGATGTGGAGAGAGAATTCTCTGTAATATATGTTCATATGCTGGAACTGATTACTAGTTGATTCACCATTTCCACGCTCTCCACCCCTATTAATATTGTCATATGTGTTGCTTGATTATAAAATTACATTCCCCAAGTGATCTCTGAGATAGTTAGCCAGCCCAGGTGCTACATTGCTCTTTAATATGAGAAATGAATCCCTAGAGAAGTGGTTGCTACCGTATTGTCGTAGAGTATCCCAACACTCCTGCCCATTGTGCGACCTGATGTCCTTATACCAAATTAGCTAGGGCTTAATCGGTCACTTAACGTGCGTTCGGTACGACCCTTGTACAAACGGTGATCGACGATATGGTTTGTATAACAGTGATAGAAGTAAAGCATTTTTTCCACGGTTGGCTGAGCAATCTCTAAAAATGTTCAAATGTGTGTGAAATCTTATGGGACTTAACTGCTAAGGTTATCAGTCCCTAAGCTTACACACTACTTAACCTAAATTATCCTAAGGACAAACTCACCCACCCATTCCCGAGGGAGGACTCGAACCTCCGCCGGGACCAGCCGCACAATCCATGACTGCAGCGCCTCAGAGCGCTCGGCTAATCCCGCGTGAGCAATCTCTGTAATAAAACAAAATCCATTTCATACGGTGAAACAGATAGCTACCTCTGCAGGTTAGTCACCTGACAGATAGAAAACTTTTTCTCCACCAAAATTGTTGATGATATTGGCTTCGAAACGTAAAGGAACTTTTTAAATATTTGTTCTGGTGTGTAGTCTGTCCTGAGACGACCAGCGACTTGATGTATCTCAATGAGTGACTTCTCAATTAGGTATCTCGTCACGGCTCCATGATCACGGCAGATTGCTGCTGTTTTCATTGTAGTTTTAAAGGAGTTTTCATGGAAACATATACCCATCGCCAACGGCCTTGCCGCAGTGGTAACACCGGTTCCTGTCAGATCACCGAAGTTAGGCGCTGTCCGGCTCGGCTGGACGGTTGACCATCCGGTCTGTCGAGTGTTGTTGGCAAGCGGGATGCACTTAGTCCTTGGGAGCCAAACTGAGGAGCTACTTGATTGAGAGGTAGCTGCTGCGGTCTCGTAAACTGACATACGACTGGGAGAGCGGTGTGCTGACCACATGCCTCTCCATATGCGCATCCAGTGACGCTTGTGGGCTGAGGATGACACGGCGGCCGGTCGGTACCGTTGGGCCATCGTGGCCTATGCGGGCCGAGTTATATATCCATCATTTTATGTCGATTAGTGGTTTAATTGTTAAACGTCCATTTCAGGAAAGTTCGTAAGAATATATCAAGTGTCGATCCACGAGGGCTTCGACGTTATCATAATACTCGTTCACCACTATTTAATTATTGTAACCTTCCTTTAGTAAAAGTGCCTTAAGGACAGGCTGAAGTCGATAGAAACGAGAAATGAGGGAAGTTTAGAATTATTTTTTCACACAAGCGTAATTTTTGTTAAAATGGGGTATGACCACTTTATTAAGCACATATTCATGAATGAAAAGCCGCGCGGGATTAGCTGAGCTGTCTAAGGCGCTGTAGTCATGGACTGTGCGGCTGGTCCCGGCGGAGGTTCGAGTCCTCCCTCGGGAATGGGTGTGTGTGTTTGTCCTTAGGATAATTTAGGTTAAGTAGTGTGTAAGCTTATGGACTGATGACCTTACCAGTTAAGTCCCGTAAGATTTCACACACATTTGAACATTTTTGCATGAAAAAATAAAAAGTTGTCAGTGTGTGATTGCTGTATTCAGATGAAAGCTGAGTTGATGACCCTTCGCTCACAGATCCACGCAGTGTTCACGTCGGTCATACAGACTGAGGCTGCTGCCAACGGGCATCAGTGTGAGCGACTGGATTTGGGGACCTAAGGTACGTCCAGCACATCCCACGTGTCCCTCGATCGGTCCACTACCGTGGCAGCCCCCTGTAACTCTCTACACCTAGACAGCCTTTCGCCCGTGGTCGGCTGTGGCAGGCAGCGGAAGACTTCCGAGGGGCCGATCGGAGGGCGTCCCCGGTTCTTCTGGCGAAAAGGTTTCGGGGCCTTTCTATGGGTGACGAAGTTGCTGAGCCGTATACACTCGATCGCCCTGTTCCAGAGGAAGCCTCTCGGCCTGCAAGGTCTGGGCTCCCACAGTGGGCGGGATTCACGTTAGAGACAGAATGGGGCCACTTAGCATTATGGCTGCCATGGAGGGGGAGGAATCCAGCGTGCATTCTGTATTTATACTGGGACGAGACTTTCCAGATGTGTAAAAAGGCTGCTTCTGGAGATCGCAATGAACACGTAGTGCAGCCAACTTCTGGTGGTGGTTCATGGCGGTACTACCGCTGTGTGTCGCTTTAGATCGGAAGAGATTCCCTCTGGTTTCGGGCGGCTAGCTAAGGTGGTGAAGACTGCCAAACGTGCTTGCGAGATGAAGACAAAGCTCACCATCTGTAGCATCGTCGACAAAACCGACTGTGGTCGCTTGGTACAGACCTGAATGGAGGATCTGAAACACCCAGACGGTTGTGCAACCGTGTAGGCTGCAGATTCCTCTACTTGAGTCATAGGTGGTGGATTTCGGGGTATCGCTTAATAGGTCAGTGGTGCACTAAACACAGGAGAAGCTAAGTGGCTAGCGCCAGCAGTGTGGAGGGGACTGGACTTTTTTTTTTTAGATTAGGAGTCTCAGGAAACTATAGACAGGACGTCCGTCTAAAATGGTGCAGGGTGATCACACGTGTGGTTGTAAATTGTCGTAGCTGTGATGGAGAAGAACCATGACTCCAAGCGCTAATAAGAAGCTCTGAAGATCAAATCGTGGTAGGTGCGGAAAGCTAGCTAAAACCGAAAATGAGTTCAGCCGAAAGTTTTACAAAGCACCTAAGCTTGTTCAGAAAGGATGGAGTGTTTGTTGTTATTGTAAGTAGGCTGTTTAGGTTTTTATATTGGTAACGCCATGTAGCGCTCTGTATGAAAAATCACTGGCTGTGCCGTGTGCAGTCTGTGGCTAGTTTGCATTGTTGTCTACCATTGTAGTGTTGGGCAGATGGATGTGAACAGCGCGTAGCGTTGAGCAGTTGGAGATGAGCCGCCAGCAGTGGTGGATGTGGGGAGAGAAATGGCGGAATTTTGAAATTTGTAAGACTGGATGTCATGAACTGCTGTATATATTATGAATTTTGATGACTATTAAGGTAAATACATTGTTTGTTCCCTATTAAAATCTTTCATTTGCTAACTATGCCTATCAGTAGATAGTGCCTTCCGTAGTTTGAATCTTTTATTTAGCTGCCAGTAGTGGCGCTCGCTGTATTGCAGTAGTTCGAGTAACCAAGATTTTTGTGAGGTAAGTGATCTGTGAAATGTATTCGTTAATTAGTCAGGGCCATTCTTTGGTAGGGATTATTGAAAGTCAGATTCCGTTGCGATAAAAATATTGTGTGTCAGTTTAAGCACTGTCATGTATAATTTCTTCTAAGGGGACGTTTCATATGTCGACCCTTAGCCGAGGATACCTCACTGGAATCTTCTGATTTTTTCTTGTAGTTTGTGTAACTAGTGTAGCTTTTTTTTTTGTTAGCGCGTAATTGTAGAGAGAATCTCCTTTGTAGTTGCAGTCTTTCACTGTTGTACAGTAAAACAGTTGTGGCATGCATGTAGATTTGCACAAAGTATTTCGCAGCTGCGCTTGCAATTAACTAGATATTATTTTCAGCGCTATGTTAATGTGTTCTCTTATTTTTGCTCTTCAAGTTGTGCTTTTCTGTGTTATTGTGTGAAATATTGTGACAATAAAGGCGTGTGAAAAACGTAACACTAGGCTCCAAAGTAAACTGATAAATAATAGTGACGACGAGCGTAGCTTACCAACACCACTGTGTAATGAATTAACAGACATTCAAAGTAGTAATTTGGTAACTGTACATAGGGAAATGGAGCGGGCATCAAATAGTGGTGTAGACAGTGAAACACGTAGTGAACAGGGAAGCATTATCGATCGATCGGTCGGCAACAGCTCGCCTCAGGAATCGGGAATGACAGAAGACAATATTGCAAATACTGTAGACTCAGGTTTTGGGTTCTCACCGTTTTCTCAAATGAGTCAAGACACATTTTCCGCTTGTCAAAATGTGAATGTTGCCGGTGCAAATTCACTGCCGAAAAGCACTCAGGAACATGTTTCAGACACCAGTGCATTGTTATTACAATTAATGCAACAAATGGGACAAAAGCTTCAAAAGTTAGACATAATGGAACAAAATCAGAGACAAACACAGCAAACGCTTCAAAAGTTAGACACAATGGAACAAAATCAGAGACAAACACAGCAAAAGCTTCAAAAGTTAGACACAATGGAACAAAATCTTCAAAAGTTAGACACAATGGAACAAAATCTTCGGAAGTTAGACACCACGCTTGAACAAACACGTGAAGATTTTAACTACTGAGTTACATAACATTGAATCGAAATGTCAAAAAGTCTGTAATGACGTAAAAACACAAATTTGTGTGCATTTCCAACCTGTTTTTTCGCGGCATGAAAATGCAATACAGAATCACGAAGCAGCCATAAAAGAACTGCAGACTATTGTTCATGAAAATCATGAGACCTTGCAAGCTAAAATTGACTCAGTTGCATCTACCGATTCGGTTACGCAACTTGCAAAAACTCATGACAACTTAAAGGACACAGTAGATACTCTGAAAATTGGTTCAGAAAGACACATGGAGGAAATTAGTTCATTATCAGAGAAAGTAGTCGAACTTTCGTGTCAGCTAAATAATTTATCTACAAAGGTAGATGATGAGCTGAATGACACAAGACCTGTAGCCTTCACTGACACTGAAGGGTATGAACAAATTAGAAAATTCAAACAAAATCAAAATCAAATCATTACACAGTACAAAAAAGAAATCCGGGAAGTACAAGATCAGTTGGCACAAGTAATACAAGAATTACATATTTCAGAGGACACTGGCGCTCCAACACGGGAAGAGGAACTTAGAAATACGGAACAGCCACAAAATAATAACACGGGGCACTTCGGAAATTATGAAAGAAATTGGCAAGGTACACCGAATTTTGAGATGGAGCCGCCGAAACGACGTAAGAATGACCGACATGCGACTCGCCGTCATGATGATTTTGACTATAAGCTGTTCATTACTACACGTAAATTTAAAACATTTAAGAATTCTGGCAACGACATTCATCCACAAGCGTGGCTCCATCAATTCTCTCATTGTTTTTCTTCCAACTGGTCATCAGAGCACATATTAGAATGTATGTGTGGCTACTTAGAGAATGAACCAGCTGTAAGAATGCGATCGGTCATTCAGGATTGCCACAGTGAAGGAGAATTTTACCATGCCTTCCTCTCAGCATTTTGGTCTCGAGCCACACAAGACTGAGTAAAAAATAGCGTCATAATGATGAAACATTTCGAACGATCTGAATTTTCCAGTCTTGTGAAATATTTTGAAGACATGTTGCACAAGAATCAGTACCTGTCAAACCCATACAGCCCCTCAGAATTCATCGGCATTTGCTTAATCAAATTACCTGAACATTTACGACATATTATATTAGCAGGACGTTGCAAAGACGACATTGAAGCTTTTCAGGGACTGTTACAAGAATTGGAAATTGACATTGACAATCGCGGAACGCGAAAATAGGAACACAACAATTACAGGTCACATCCGTCACAATTCCGCGAGGAAAGAAACTGGACACGACAAGGCTATTCTAACAACACAAATCGTGACCAAAACAGACACCACCCATATGACAACCACTGGCAGAGTAATAGTTACAGAGAAAGATCGCACTTCCGTAATTATGAATATGACAGAGATAACCATAGAACCAGACAATATGGAAACCAAAACAATTACAATCAAGGGAGACAGAATAACTTCAGACGCAACAGTTCAGCGCGCAGTTACGATTCCGGGAGAAATTCTCCACCACATGACCGACAAACAAGAAACTATGTAAACTACCGACAAAACGACAGACCTGAATTCCATCAGAACTGGCGGGATTCAAACAGAGCAGGGCACTCTCGACAAGGTGAATTTGTAGAAGTTAGGTCTCCTAATCCCAATAACGATGCACGCCAACAAAGAGATAACAGACAATGACTCGCACCGCAGGCAGCCACGTGCGCCGGCTGGCTCAGAGAAAAATAACATAGACGCTAACATTGAGAAAAATTCCAGTATTCTTTACCGACGTAAACCGTATGATAATTGTGTTCAAGTTGAAACTCTGTACTAGGAAGAGTAAAGTTTTACACCACACTTCACATGTAAAACCGTTTATCGAAAGATAATCTATTTTTTAACTTAGTCTTTGCCATAAAACTTTCACTTCACGCTATTAGTACAATTTGTCACACTGAGAAACTGTTAACATGCAACAATGTTTTGAAGTTAACTATCCAGTCTAGAACCTAGGGAACATTTTTAAACAGAAATTACGAATTCATTGTTATAGTGAACAGACGACACAGTGTTATTGTGTGTGTACATTCTTGCTTGTTAGTTGCACGATTACGTAACGACTATAAGGCTTACATACTTAGAACATATACTGGTACTGCTAATGAGATTTTGATGCAACATTTTGGTTTGCTTTAAAATACATTCTGGATTTACAGTACTTTCTGTGAGATACCAGATGACACAGTGGTTAGTTTAGGTGACAGCTACACGATTGTATCACGACGCTACTAATGAGTGACAATTTACATTGTTGCTTTTGCAGTGTTTCTGTTTCATATCTGCACAGTTTTCCTGAATTATTTTGGGAAGTAAAACATGTTTTAGTAGTAACTTTTGTGGTATAGCTAAAATGAGACAACCTTTTCCATAGCACAACAATACATTACAGCCCTGTACTTCCTTCATCATGGCAATAAGCGTAATAACTAAGATATCTATACGCAAAGCATTTCACTTTTGTTTATCATGAGGTAAGTTCATTGACTTTTGCGGAACTTAGCTTTCGGAGGACGATAACTACGACACTTCCACAGAGATTATCTTACAACAAGACGCACAGTTTAGCGCTACAGTTCACGTATTTGAGTGATTAATTCTGTACTTAAAACATTTATTTTTAAAGATATTTGAAGTACAATGATACAAAGGTTTTCTGTGATACATTTCATTCCATTGCTGTAGTCTGTAACACCTGAGGGTATTATTCATTAATCCTCAAGGTGGTACACGCCTACTTTGTGTACCATGTGTTTGGCAAGCACAAGGAGCCCTAGCTAATATGGTATTTGCTTATACAACTTTACACATCGCTACCATATTTCTCTAACACACAAATTACACAGCTATCTGATCATTTAACTGAGAGGTAAACTTTTTTTTACTACATCAGTGACACATGTTTACACAATTACACAGTTGGATAACTTCACACTTATGAAACTGTATTTTGTCTGTACCGCGTGAACTGTTCATATTTTTTCGGAACCATTGTGATACTATGAGAGCTTTGAATGATGTATTTGGTATGAGACCATGGTTTTTAAAGTACGTTTGAGGTAGATGACACTATTGAAGTTAGCAGAGAATTTTCTTTAGGGTTTGAAAATATTCAGAAAGCTACGACGATTTTGAGATGTGATTGATCTGTTATGATGTTATTTTTACGACGACGATGTGTAGTATGCTGTTGAGGTATGTTTATGATCAATAAGCTGATGCTATATGAGGAATTTGATTATGCTACGTATCTGTTATGATGAAATATTGAAGAAGTGTCGACGAATATGTATATGTGTAATAAGGTAAGGAATAATGAGTAGAGGTTAGGGACTCTGGTTTGTGAAAAAGGTTGTTGGAACCAAGAATCGTACTTTAAGAGTTATGAAATGTATGTACATGCGTGAATGTATCACAATGCCGGCGAAAATTTGTTGCACACTGTTATATTCATAGGATTTTGTTTCTACACATTTGCAACGCAAATTCTCGACCTGTGAAATTTTTTGTATGAGACTGTCACTGTAGCGGAAACTGATTTCATAAATATTTCGGTAAGGAAGATAGGTCACCTTGACATAATGCGTCTTGAGCGGCCAGCTGTGTCAGACGCCTGGAGAAAAAAGCCATTAGTGTGTGCCTTTTCAGAGGCACAGGTAGGAAAAAAAGAGGCCATTATCCTCGCTATTGACATTTCTTTGTCGAAAGCATCGTAAATACGACACGCTCAAACTTGAAAACATATGATTACACTTTGGAGCTCTTAATTTATGATATTTACTAAAATGCTTAATGAAACAATGAGAAACATTTCACAGCTATTGTCTTCCTAGTTGAGAGAAATGCCATATGGCTTGCTTTATGTATTTATTTACTCATTTTGTTTAATATCTAGTTTCTAGCTGCACTGCAGCTTTGGTTAAAATAAAATTTAATAGATGTACTAATATAGTTATTTTATGCCTATAGATCCAGCCAATTATAAATTTATGATCTACTTCCAAGAAAACGAGGGCACATAAATAGATATTTCCCTTCACAGGAATTGCATAAATAATTTTTTTACGATTTGGTAACTTATCTGTTAGCGTAAGTTCTCATGATGCATCACCCTAGTGTTAAGATGTGACATAGGTATTAAACATGGCCATTTTTACTGTAATATTTTTTCTGCTTGAGCTTTGTCATGTTTAGATATAAGTTCTTACATTTGCCGCTGCTGTTTGACTGGCATAGTGCTACTAAATTTTACTTTGTATTACTCTGTTAAGCTAGTTTTACTACTGATTTATTTTTATTGTTGCTGCACATTGGCTCATATTAGTTGTAATGCATTGCTTGGTAATTTAGATTTACTGCAGCTTGCTTTGACAACTTCCATTTTTTTTCATTGCTGTTTGTATTAATTGTTTTATGCTGCTGCATTGCCTCATCCCTTAGTTTAGCATCTGAGCTCAGTAGATTTAAGTTAGCTTAAAAGGGGGTAGACTATATAAGAGAATGAGTTGCGATGAATTGGAAGAAATGCATTGAGAAGTTACACGAAAAAAACTACAGAAAGCAGGTATAGATAGGACTTTTTGGGAATAATGATGAACGAAGGGAGATCTCCAAGAAAAAAAGGTTTTGTTTGCAAAATACTGCAGTACCAAATGTTACACAGAAAACAAACCCTGTCCTTTCCCCCTGTGTTATTCTGCTATGTGTTTGTGTACTATTGTATATTTGTGTTTTTCCTGTCTTGATGTGTTCAGCTAATAAGAGTTATGTTGTAGAATTTTTCAAATACTATGTTATTTTCTTTGTAAAGATGTTTAGACATTATTTATTCTGTTTTGTTTTAATGATCATATGTGAAATTAATGTTTCAAGAACTATTTTCATTATTTTATTTATTTACTTATGTCATAATTCCTGTAACACTGATGTATATGTCTATTTCTATTCTTTTGTAAAGCCTGTATTACTACAAATGTTATCTGTACTATTATGTTCTTTAATGATGTATTTTGTACATTTGTAATTGTATTCTTATGTTATAAAATTGTTCATCATATTATTAACTTGTAAGTTCCATTTCACTGCACACGTTTCTGTTGGTCATAGTATATGGACAATATGTGAGAAGTAGGGACTGTTAGTGTTTGCACGTGTGTTAATAATGCAGCAAGGGACTGGATAACAGCATTTCTGGTTCTAAGGACAATGCCAAAAACTTTGTGAGTTCACAAGTGATGGTTATGGACTTGCTACATCATCCGCAAGACTCTTCAATGGTGATTGTGCACCTGTACAGTCACAACAGATGGCTGCTGGCCATCTCTACAAGGACTACAGTGTGTCTCCATCTTTGATGACCCACCAATACCACTATTTCTACAAGGACTACAGTGGGTCTACACCTTTGCTGACTCACCAGTACCATTATTTCTACAAGGACCGCAGTGGGTCTGCACCTCTGGTGGCCCACCAATACCGTAATCTCTACCAGGACTACGGTGAGTCTACTCTGTGATGACCTACCTACCAATATTCTTCTAAACTTCGAATGACTCTGCTGTGGGTTTGCTCTGTTGTGGCCCATTACCTGTCTGCATGTCAAGAGTCAGCACTGTCTTTCTGTTGGAAGGACAACACTACTTCTTCAAGACGGCATGGAAATCCACTACTTCTGTGTGCATTTTCTTTTACTGCTCAGACTTTGAGAAAAACACTGCAATTTTACTGTGATGAACGATCAGGACTGTCTTTACGGACTGTGAGAAAATTTTAGCTTTTGACCAACATTGTATCAATAAGTGTGTGCATTTGATTTCTTTGTTATTGTAATTATGAAAAAATTTTTCAAATCTGTATTGGCCACTGCCCAAAACAAATTGTGAAATTTTTTGTGGGGAGCATGGGGGCTACGTAAGTGGGCTGTTTAGGTTTTTATATTGGTAACGCCATGTAGCGCTCTGTATGAAAAATCACTGGCTGTGCTGTGTGCAGTCTGTGGCTGGTTTGCATTGTTGTCTGCCATTATAGTGTTGGGCAGATGGATGTGAACAGCGCGTAGCGTTGAGCAGTTGGAGCTGAGTCGCCAGCAGTGGTGGATGTGTGGAGAGAAATGGCGGAATTTTGAAATTTGTAAGACTGGATGTCATGAACTGCTGTATATATTATGACTTTTGATGACTATTAAGGTAAATACATTGTTTGTTCTCTATTAAAATCTTTCATTTGATAACTATGCCTATCAGTAGTTAGTGCCTTCCGTAGTGTGAATCTTTTATTTAGCTGGCAGTAAGGATGGAGTGTTTGTTGTTATCAGTAGTAGTTTACCTTGTACTGAAACTGACGTAGACATTATGGATAGAGGTTTGACTTGACAAACGGAATAAGTTAATAATTGGTTCCTTTTACCGCCCCCCCCCCCCGTCCGCCCCCGGTAGTTTAGTGGTCAACGTGACAATGTCAAACCTAAGGGCCCGGGCTCGATTCCCGGCTGGGTCGGAGATTTTCTCCGCCCAGGGACTGGGTGTTGTGTTGTCCTAATCATCATCATTTCATCTCCATCGACGCGCAAGTCGCCTAAGTGGCGTCAAATCGGGAGACTTGCACCCAGCGAACGGTCTATCCGATGGGAGGTCTTAGTCACACGACCGAACCCCCGACTCAGATGATACACTTGCTGAACACTTCAAGGAAACTTTCTGGCAGATTGAAACAGCGCTAGACTGGATATCGGGACCTTTGTCTTTCTCAGGCAAGTGCTCTACCGACTGAGCTACCCGAAAAGATAGGTCACTCATACAGTTATGGTTGATGGTGACTTCAATCACGACTTCTTCAGTCTCGATATGTTGGTAACAATATATGTTTAATGTCGGTGAAAGGCATAAAGACGTCCGAAATCTTACTGAGAGCGTTCTCAGAAAGTGGTTTTGAACATTTAGTTCAAGAGCCCACGCACAGTGTAAATGGTTCCTAGAATATACTTGCCCTCTTAGCAACAAATGAAACTGAGCCAATAGGGAGCCTCATAACGGATTCAGGGATTATTGAGCACAATGTAGTTGTAGTGAGAGTGGATACCGCGAAGTCCATACCCACACAGAATAAACGCAAAATATATCTATCTGAAAAAGCAGATAAAAATTCCTGTGAGAGAGTCTCAGCTCCTTACTACCTGATTATGTAAGCGCGGACCACATGTGGTTTAAATTCAGAGAAATAGTATGGACGACAACTAAGAGATCTACGTTAAATAAATCAACAAGAGACAGTACAGACTACCCATGGTACCCAAAGCAGGTCAGAGCACTATTGCAGAAGCAAACACAAAAAGCTTGCCAAATTTTAAAGAACGCAAAACCCCCAGGACTGCCGGAAGTTTTACAGAATCTCAAAAGTTATCCGTGATGACTTTTAGTAGTTTTCACAACGAAAATCTGTTTCATAATCTGGCAGAAAACCCAAAGAGATTCTGGTCGTATATAAAAACACACCAGCTACAAGACGCACTCAGCACATTTGCTGAGCGATAAAACAATGGTGATGTTAATGATGACAGTGCCGTTACAGGAGAGTTACTAAACACAGTCCTCCGAAATTCCACAAAAGAAAACGGAGTAAATTATCCAAAATTGGAATCTACAACTAACATGAGTAAAATAGAAGTAGAGTCCCTCGGTGGAGAAAAGCAGCTTAAATCACTTAGTAAAAGTAAGCCCTGCGGTTCAGATTGTATACCAGTTCGAATCCTTTCAGAATACGCTGATACAATAGCTCCGTACTTAGCAATCATATACGACCGCTCGTTCACCGAAAGATCCGTGCCTAAAGATTGGAAAGTTGTACAAGTCACACCAATATCCAAGAAAGGAAATAGTAGTAGTCCGCTGAATTACAGATCCGTAGCGCTAACGTCGGTTTGTAGTGCGATTTTGAAACAAATATTGTGTTTGAACATTATCAGTTACCTCGAAGAACAATATTTATTGACAAACAGCCAACATGGATTGATAAAATATCATTCCTGTGAAACGTAAATGGCTCTTTGCTCTCACGAAATAATGAGTGCTATCGACAGGGGATGTCAAATTGATTCCATATCTTTAGATTTCCGGAAGGCTTTTCATATCATTCCTCACAAGAAACTTCTAATTAAACTGCGGGCCAATGGAGTATCGTCTCAGAGGAGGCAAAGGATTCGTGATTCCATGTCAGAAATGTCACAGTTCGTAGTATTTGACGGAAATCTATCAAGCAAAACAGAAGTAATATATGGGTTTGTCCAAGGATTTGTCGTAGGCTTTCTGCAATTCCTGATCTAAATCAACGATTTAGGAGATAATCTAAGGCGTTACGAAAGCAAGTCAAACAAATTGAAAGCGAAATCGTAGGAAAAGACAGTAGAAGAAATTTAGAATCACAGATAGCAGCGGGTTTTGAAGAAAATAATTTATTTCATTCACGAGATGCAACAAGAGAGCGCCAGGCGCGCGAACTTGACAATAATCGACATTCGGACTGGGACAGACGCGGTATGTCTTTGTCGTCACGAGGCGAAAACTTTGACTACAAACACTGTTTAACTGTTCGCAAATTTAAGATCTTTCGCAATTCTAATAATGACATACATCCATGTTCATGGTTAGATCAATTTATGTACGCACTTTCACCAAATTGGCCACTAAGTCACATACTGGAATTTATGTGCGGCTATTTAAGTCCTCAGGGGATTCGCTACACTAAGTGAATATGTGCCGTAGCGTGCACAGGGCCCTGAGCTGTAGTGGTGCTATTTCCCTTTTAGTTTTCTGCACCGCTGCCTACTCTTTTACTATTCTTTGTATGTATCAAAACAACTCTTCAACTATCAATCTATCTAGAGAGTCGGTAAAGAATAACCGGATATGACTATTTTACCCAAAAGAGATTTCGGAAATTACCATTTGGACTTACTGTATCTTCAGCAGCATTCATTCGTAGTTTAAACAAAATTTTACCTGTTTATCTTCGTAACAATATTACTTCATATGTTGACGATATTCTTATTGCTAAACGTTCTTGGAGTGAGCATAACAAAATTTTGGATTCATTATTACGTATTTTTGCCAGAGTTGGCTTTACAGTGAACTTGGAAAAATCTGAATTTGGTCGTTCTCAGGTGAAATTTCTTGGTCATATTATTTCTACAGAAGGTATTCTTCCTGATCCAGAGAAACTAGACGCTATTCCTAATTATGCTGTTCCTACTACAAAACGTGATATTCGTACTTTCCTTGGTGTTTGTAATTTTCTTAGACACTTTTTTAGATTGGACAATTTGGCCACACCTCTTTTATGTGAACTATCTGGAAAGAATTCTAATTGGTGTTGGGATGAGGAAGCTCAATGAGATTTTGAACAACTGCGTGTTGCTTTAGTTGCTGCTCCACTTCTTTCACATCCGGATTTATCTAAAGATTTTTGTTTGGTGACGGACTCATCATACAAAGGCCTAGGTGCACATTTATTTCAAGAGATAGAAGAAAACGGCGTTGTAGTACAGAAAACTATTGCATTTGGAAGTCGTGTTTTTTCTAAATCAGAAAAAAATTATTCGATTACGGAACTTGAAGCCTTGGCTGTTGTTTGGGCTTTCACAAAATTTCGCATATTTTTGTATGGCAGACATACTAAGGTTTACACCGATCATCGAGCTCTGGAATTTCTTATGTCAACAAAATTAGCTCATGGAAGATTGTCACGATGGGCGCTGTATCTACAGGAATTTGATTTTAGTATTGTTTACATACAGGGTTCTTCAAATGTTATTGCTGATGCTTTATCACGTGCACCTATGGGTTTGAAACAAAGTGCTGAGGAGGACTGCAAAGAAAACAATTATTGTTTGATGTATATTCAAGGTGTTGCGTTTGAAAATTTTATCTCGTCTTCGCTCTAGGATATCGCTAAGGAGCACAACAAGAATCCAATCTGGAAGGACATTAAGGAGAAGTGGAGGAGAAAGGAAAGCGTAGCGATTAGACAGTATTATTTACTTCGCAATGATATTCTTTTTAAACGAAAATCGGTCGACAACTCTGTTTGGTTAGTTTGCATTCCTGATGAGTGGGTTAATAAATTTATTTGGTATACACATTTCAGTTATGCACACTTTGGTCCCAGAAAATGCTTTCATAAATTACGAGAAAATTGCTACTACAGTAATATGGAAAAACGTATTCGATCTGTTCTTGCCAAACGCAAATTATGTCAAAAGGCTAAACCGCCAACTATTTCTCACAGAGCACCGTTGTTTCCTACCATTCCAGCGAAATTAAAGGAGATGGCTGCAGTCGATTTGTTCGGTCCAGTGGTTCGTTCTACTAATGGTTTTACGTAAATTTTGGTAGCAGTGGAATTGACATGAAAATATGTGTGTTTTACACCTTTACACAAAGCAACAGCTCGTTCAGTATATAATGCTTTCATCAAACAGTTTCTTAAAGAAGTGGGTCATGTTGATAAAGGATCACAGTTTCGTTCTAAAATTTGGCAGCATACTCCTCGGCGTCGTAAGATTAAACCATTTTTCATTTCACTTTTACAACCTCAATCTAACGCGTCAGAGAGATGGATGAAGGAAATCGATAAATTGTGTCGACTCTATTGTCATCAGAATCACAGAACGTGGGATTAGTATCTTCATATTTTTCAAAACATTCTGAATGAACTCCCTAATAATGATTCAACTTCTTTACCGCCTATATTGATATTAAAAAATAAAGCACCGACAAATCGTATTTCTTAAATCGTTAGTTTTCCGCCTTCACGGAAACTGCGGCATTCTGAAGTTGTCAATCTGGCTCTACAAGATATTGCATCTGCGGCTGTTATAAGAGAGAAATCAGCTAAACGTCCTGGTCGTTTAAAAACCTTGTCAATTGGTCAAGAGGTGTTAATTATGTCTCACCGTTTGTCTCACAAAGGAAAAGACTTCGATCGCAAATTTTTTCTGCTTTATAACGGTCCATATAGAGTTCGCGAAATTTTCATGATAACACTGTCGAAGTAGAAACTCTTAAATCTCGGCGCTCTAAGGGAATACATCATATATCGAACGTTAAATTTTTTATGGAATGATATACTTTTGAGAAACTAACAGTTATACGTAAACACGCAAAGAATACAAGGATACCGCGCCTTGTTCTGGCGGCGGCACATACTCAAAGCAACAGTCAAGTCTGTGCGCAGCACAAGGCAGTCGCTGACCGCAAACAATTGCTTCCTACGTCACGTGTACCTACAGCTGTTCGAGCGCTCAGTGCGAATGCACTGACAGCCGTAAACAAATACACAGTCTAATTACTCTGATTAAATTCAGTATAAAGCTATAGTGACTTGCTAAATTATGTTATTGACGTTCAGTTTTTTTCAGGATACAGTTGTATAAAATATTTGAGAACTTCAGGTAAATTCTGTGTGTGTCCGACGTTAAGAGGACTTGCTATCGAAAAAATTTCAGGAAGAATGTAATTTCTAAGAAGAAAGTAATAAACTAAAAAGGTAACTATTAATTGAGTTTATTTTTCAGGTAACATATTTCCACTTAGGTACGTACTTTAGACGTAATTTGCTGCTCGCGATTACGTGATTTATACATTGTGTTAACTGATTTTGACAATGATTGATTAATGAACAGGGTTGTTACTTATGTATACTATGCATCGCTTGGCTGCACTGTTTTTTCACTGATGTCACATTTTTTTTATTATGTTCCTGCTGTGCTTATTTATTTAAATTATAATTGTCACCTGATTAGTTGTGCTGATATGGTTATGTATGTAAGTTATACTTAGTGATTTATCTGCTTGCGCCTTCATGTTTACTTATTAAGATTACATATGAACATTTATTTGCTTATGCTGATATGATGCTAATGACCTGTTTGTTATGTAAGATATGTATTTGCTGCTTTGTGTATGGATTGCATATTTACACATTTCTGTTTTGTTGTCATAACTACTCTTTAATTTGGTATATAGAAATGCTGATATACGGTGTACGAACAAGGAGTTTAGGTCACACTATGGTATTAATTATAGATTGTTCACTTGGCAAAGCCTCGTTATAGGGATTGTGCTACATCCACTTGTTAACATTCTGTTCTCTACTGGTATATTTACTCGCTATTGCATGTTTTACTTACGCTCAGTGCCTTATATTTTAAGATAAGAAAATGAACTGCTATAATTCTACGAACGACATTGGTACAAGAAACTTCATTGAAGTCACATGAGCTGGAGGTTTTATGGAAGCTGTATAAATTTATGCTAATAGGAAGAAAGCTAACGACATGACATAACAACGCTAGGTTTAGACCATTGACAGTTACTACACTGCATTCTTCGTGAGCAATTGAAATAGCAAGTGACACTTGACACAAGAAATACTTCACATGTTTGCTTCTGTTTTGCCATGATTCTTGAAGTGGTGTACACATTGTGAAATATTATGATCATTCACACTCTGTACTCGTACATACTTACTGAAAGTTATTCAAACTAAAGGCTGTTAGAGGTCATGTATGCATTTCTTTTATTTAATGATGGACAAGGTAACCAAAATGTATTTTATAATTCATAATTAGTAGATTTGGGTCAGATGGACTACACAGAGGTTGTGTGTGGACATTGTGTCTTCGGATTGTATGGGATGATGAACTGAAGTTTACACTAGGATTTTATCTGTACTTGTTCGAGGAGACTGACTAGAGGAAAGAGTTGTTATGGAAGTGAAATGATATTGGCGATAAGGTTTATATGTATCTACGTATTGAAGAGGTATTATTGAGGTATTGAGATTGTGTGAAGTTGATGATTACTGGAGTTTTGGTGGACAAAAGGTAAGGTAAATGATATTGATGTTAAAGTTTACATGTATCGACGTAAGAGGTATTATTGAAGTATTAAGATTATGTGATGTTGATGATTATTGGAGTTTTGGTGGATAAGAGGTAAAGTAAGTGGGGAGCATATTTTTTTGTTGGTTTATATGGAACAAGGAGGATGAAGATGGCAGACTAAAACACTCAAGTGGAAGGAAGATTGTCTACACACACACTTTGTTAAATCAATGAGCAGTATATACTTTTTTTTGGGAAAGGGAAGTATTAGCATATCTTGGCACACTGACAGTTGTTCAGCTACCGTACATTTGATTTGGCTTAGCAAACATTGGTTTTGACATGATGACTACGACGTTGACTAACTATTATTGACTGTTATACACTGCTGCCACTACTACTTTATACACATGTTGAACACCAAATTTTTGACAGAATTGCATTTACTCAGTTAACACTATTCAACTAGAAAGATGAGTCAGTGTGTTTTGTGTGTTTTCCTTTCCTAATCCCAAATCATTGGTATCGACCTACCTCATAAATATTATTTTTCTTGTTTGTTGTGGCTTGCACTGACACCCATAAATATTATAGGTTTACTGATATTTGTGTATTTGTAATAGTTAATATGACAATTATCTGATATCATTTGTGTGTTTATTATAATTTGTGTGTTTAGTGTAAGAGCATTGATAATAATTTTGTAAAAGCAATTGTGTGTGCATTCAAACTGTTGTTCGTACTTACACGTATTAACATTGATGGGTGTCACTTGGAAATGTTTAATTTCTGCTGATAAACTCTGATGGACTGTCTGATTAGTGATAGTGAATATTATGGACTGTTGCTGTCTGCACGTGTTCAACATTACTGGGTGCCACTGATGGAACTAAAAAATTGGTTCAAATGGCTCTGAGCACTATGGGACTCAACCTCTGAGGTCATTAGTCCCCTAGAACTTAGAACTAGTTAAACCTAACTAATCTAAGGACATCACAAACATCCATGCCCGAGGCAGGATTCGAACCTGCGACCGTAGCGGTTCTGCGGTTCCAGACTGCAGCGCCTTTAACCGCACGGCCACTTCGGCCGGCTAGTGATAGAACTGCTTCTACTGAAATGATGTCACTTGTTGGTGTCTGTACCACCTCAACATTGGTGGATGCCACTAATGGAACTGCTTCTACTGAGATAATGTCACTTGTTGCTGTCTGCATCTGTTGAACATTGCTGGGTGCCACTGATGGAACTGCTTCTACTGAAATGATGTCACTTGTTGGTGTCTGCACCTGTTCAACATTGCTGGGTGCCACTGATGGAACTGCTTCTACTGAAATGATGTCACTTGTTGCTGTCTGCATCTGCTCAACATTGCTGGGTGCCACTGATGGAACTGCTTCTACTGAAATGAGGTCACTTGTTGCTGTCTGCACCTGTCAACATTGCTGGGTGCCACTGTTGGAGCTGTTTAAATACTGTTTATGAAATGTTATCAGACTCTTACCTACACCTATTCGTCATTGCTGGTGCCATTGATTGAATGATACTTGTGTAAACTATTATGTAAAATCACATGTAGGCAGGCATTTGTATTCCTTAATGTGTTTTATATATTAGGTTAGTGAAGCCAAATTTTAGTGAAGCCAAAATTTATTTAGTTATCTGGTATCTACTTATTAATATTATCTTTTATTTTTGTCTGTATTTTTTTGGACGAATTTGGTATTTTCACCACCAATGCTGGCAAAAATACCATCAAATTCTAGCCCGTGGAGGAAGGGCATATGAAAGGTGGCTACACTGAGTCACAGAACCAGAGATTGCGCCAAAGAGTATTTTTCTGCCGCCTCCACTGGGCAGTTGTAGTTCAGAGGTTGCCGTGGGCAGTGCTTGTTGAGAGGATGTCGATAGCAGTACTAGTTGTGACCATGTCGTGTGCAGTTGTTCTGTTGGACGAGACAGCAGATGCTTTCGATTGGGGATGTTGTAATGATCACAGTGTATTTTTCGTCAATATATATGAAGGTAACAAAAATTTTTTATTTCAAATTTCCTAAATAACAATGCCTCTTCGACACAGGTTCAGTCAACAAAGCATCTGGCTTGTGTTCATGTATTAGACTGTAATTCTGGTTTCTATGTGCAATTATAGTATTTCTGGTTTTTTTAATTACTTCATTGTAAATGGTGTTTAAAATATCTTGTCGTATTGAGGAAGAACCGAGCCAGATATGCGTACGTTGAATCACACTTCCACACACAGAACAGTTACATTTGTGGTTGTTTCGTAGCTTTTATAGTTGCTGGGGACTTAATTAATCAATTGTGTTAACGGAAAATTCCCTTCATTCTTTATTGTTATTCTATGCAGTCAGATTGCGTACTAATACTACTAAGGGCCAACCGGTTACGAGACTTCGTAACCGGACAAACAGCCACTAAAAATATTTTCATTATTATTTAATTAAGCCCCCATGCAAGCTTTCTCATCATAGTATGAAAATATTTTATTGGCGCCCGCCCACGAGCTGTTCTGGAGTGGAACGGAAGAAGAGTAGCTTGAAGATGGTTCGATGAACCCTCAGCCTGGCACTTAACTATGAATTGCAGAGTATTTATGTAGCTGAAGATGTTGAAGCGTTGTACAAACTCGTGGCTATTTCTGAAGCACATAAGAGTAGAAAATTCTTAAATTGGAATGAGTTTTGGAGGCCAACACGATGGTGTTTTGAAAAATATCGCGGAAAAGTGGCAGCTGTTTGAAAATCGAGTCAATTTCTTCATATGTCATTGTAAGTTCAAATGTTTAAAAAAATATTTAAAATTCGAACAACATAGTTCTCTCGCTACGCCCCCTTAACTTTAATTATCTTTCATTAAAAAATTGAAACGAATAGACTAATCCTGTGCGCTTAAAAATAGTGTTTCGAGAAAATCCGTTTACAGTTTGGAGTAACAAAATAAAATAAATATATAAAATAACTTAGAGTTAATTTGCGAATCTGTGATCCTAGGACCATAGAGGCATCCTTCCTCTTTCTCAGACATGCCCCGGTTCAGGATTTGATGGTGTATTTTTTCATAGCTGGCTTGTTTGATAAACAGATGTTCCTCGCCTCACGGCGGCCAAAAGTTTCCGTCAGGTAACTCCACGATAATTCTTCCGTTCGTCGCTATGATGATTCCTAGCACGCTCACAGGCTTCAGAATAAATGAATAATGATCTTTAAATACAACTTCAGCTACATATGCTGCATGTCAACAGTTTATGCCCCACAATGAAGATAGTTCGCTACCAGTTTCCAAATATAAGCATAGAAGCTGTCGTTGCCATTTCGCGTATTGGCACCGGTGCATATTTTAAGCAAATCTTTATCTGACGGAAATTCGTAAACTGATTGAATCTTTCCTTGAACAAATCCATCGAACGCCGTCAGTTGCCTCTATTTCGTTCAGTGCACTGTTCCATCCAACACGCTGTAATTTCTTGAATACTTTCACAATCAAAAACCCCCTTATTCACGAATAATCTAGATACTTCATGCATGCACATTATGTTAAGAAATCAATTTTTTGATCCGTCCAGAACCTCCCCTTAAGTCACCACTTGTTCCCTCTCTCACATAAACTACAGCACAACTTCCTTGTATTCTCGAGGTATGTATAAATATCCTACAGCTGCAAACGGCTTACTCTGTTTAAAACTGAATGTGATGCTCTTATTGAGTACTGTATGCGAAATGTTCTTAATAAGAAAATTCAAACTTTCAGCAACCAATATAGCATATTTACTAAGTGCAAAATGCAAAGTTTCAGGAGCTAATATAGCGTATTGTCAAACTATTGTGCAATTGATTAATCTCAGATCTCCTAGGATGTATTTACGAGTTTTGTACCCTGTAAAACACTGGCGTTTTTGTACCACAGTGGTTAATACACTACTGGCCATTAAAATTGCTACACCAAGAAGAAATGCAGATGATAAACGGGTATTCATTAGACAAATATATTATACTAGAACTGACATGTGATTACATTTTAGCTGCCGATGCAGCTTCAACACGATACCACAGTTCATCAAGAGTAGTGACTGGCGTATTGTGACGAGTCAGTTGCTCGGCCACCATTCACCAGACGTTTTCAATTGGGGAGAGATCTGGAGAATGTGTTGGCCAGGGCAGCAGTCGAGCATTTTCTGTATCCAGAAAGGCCCGTACAGGACCTGCAACATGCGGTCGTGCATTATCCTGCTGAAATGTAGGGTTTCGCAGGGATCGCATGAAGGGTAGAGCCACGGGTCGTAACTCATCTGAAATATAACGACCACTGTTCAAAGCTCCGTCAATGCGAACAAGAGGTGACCGAGACGTGTAACCAATGGCACCCATACCATCACGCCGGGTGATACTCCAGTATAGCGATGACGAATACACGCTTCCAATGTGTGTTCACGGCGATGTCGCCAAACACGGATGCGATCATCATCATGCTTTAAACAGAACCTGGATTCATCCGAAAAAATGACGTTTTGCCATTCGTGCACCCAGGTTCGTCGTTGTGTACTCCATCGCAGGCGCTCCTGTGTGTGATGCAGCGTCAAGGGTAACCGCAGCCATGGTCTCCGAGCTGATAGTACATGCTGCTGCAAACGTCGTCGAACTGTTCGTGCAGATGGTTGTTGTCTTGCAAACGTCCCCATCTGTTGACTCAGGGATCGAGACGTGGCTGCACGATCCGTTACAGCCATGCGGATAAAACGCCTGTCATCACACCTACTAGTGATACGATGCCGTTGGGATCCAGCACGGCGTTCCGATTACCGTCCTGAACACACCGATTCCATATTCTGCTGACATTCATATATCTCGACCAACGCGAGCAGCAATGTCGCGATACGATAAACCGCAATCCCGATAGGCTACAGTGCGACCTTTATCAAAGTCGGAAACGTGATGGTACGCATTTCTCCTCCTCACACGAGGCATCAGAACAACATTTCACCAGGCAACGCCGGTCAACTGCTGTTTGTGTATGAGAAGTCGATTGGAAACTTTCCTCATGTCAGCTCGTTGTAGGTGTCGCCACCGGCGCCAACCTTGTGTGAATGCTCTGAAAAACTAATCATTTGCATATCACAGCATCTTCTTCCTGTCGGTTAAATTTCGCGAGTGTAGCACGTCATCTTCGTGGTGTAGCAATTTTAATGGCCAGTGGTTTATGATCGAAACTGCTTGTGTGCATGAGGCTTGCCTGTCAGATGAATACATTTCAGTATCATCATCGCTTCGGGCGTGCCGAGATTGCTTTCGGTTGCACGCTGATTGCAGCGCACCAAACGTTTATGCAAATGACGAACTGCTCATTACAAGTAAATCAACAGCTTGTACATCCACAAAGCTTTCGAGCTGGGTCACAGATTTGTGTTGAAACATCTCTCCTTTCATTCTGACGGAACGCTTGAAGGTGGACCTCACAAGAGACTTTTCAAAGCGATTGTTTCTGTCGGAACTAAATGTCTTTGTAGTTTGAGGTTATTTCTAGATAGTAGGCTCAAGAAATATATTTGGTGTCGGACTCGATCATATATCGAAACTAGTCCTAATTGGAGGACTGGAGTTCTATCGAAAGGAGTGCCACAAATTTAGACAACAAAGCAAATAGATTCAGCATCATGACCGACTCCCCTCCGAGTTTATCACAGTAATTTGTTTTTTAGTTTTATGATGTTTAATTTTAACATCTAGATGTATTCAGGCGCTTTTTACTTACTTTAGTTCAATCTAGCAGAAAAGATCACTAATTCTATAATCGTACTATTACATTAAGTTGTCTCACAGTAGTCGTAACAGAAAAACCCGGTGGTATAATCTCGCTAATAACAAACTATTAACGATAAAGAAATCACCCCTAGTGGCTACTTCACTGTATAATTACCGCGGTGGGGAGTCTTCATTCTTAGCGAGTGTCCCTAAGTGACAGAGGGTCAGCTCTTTTGGCAACTTTTTTTTTCTTTTTCGTTTGTTTGCGCTTACACATTGCTGTTGTGACACACTTGGACGCGTTCCAACAAGTTCCAGTTGCGTGTCGTGTGAACTGCGCACTATGAAATTTTCGCTCGGAAAAGGTGCTGTTCCAATTCTGCAACTTTCACGGAAGGTAGAAGAGCCGTGCGCTCTTACGTGATGTTTTTCTTTACAATAACTACTGCTGAGTACGACTGGGGATGCTCGAACGAGAGCTGTAATGCCAAAATTTTTACAGCTGGTAGCATCAAAAAATCACGTGTCTCGTTCTTCGCCTGTTTCAGTAGTACGTGAGCTTCATTCGGAGCACCACATTAACGACTTACAGTCTTCGGTCTGAAGTATTCCCCGAGAATACGTTGGCTCCTGTTTAGAAGAGTTCCACATCACAGTCTTGCCTACTTTAGTTCTCTTTAGGGATGTAAGAGTAACTAATGAACTGGGCAGACTGCTACTTAGTATACGATGCTTAAGTTAAAGACACCTTTCAATTAAGACGTGGGCTGCAACATCATCACTACATTTGTGCGTTGTGACAAAATCAACATCAGGTGTAGCCCTGCCAATCATAACAAAAGTCTTAGCTTGATTCCCAAAGAGCGAACACAACGCAGTAATTTCACAACTAAGGCTACGATTACCTGTTGTACGATGTAAACCTCTCCTGCGGTGGATCCTCAGGGAAACCAACTGCCACTAATTTCAGGATTTGTGAAACTGATTCTGAAATCAGCACAAAAATCGATACTTCGAGGATGCTATAAGGAATATGTCCGTTGCTGAACTAAAGAATGCACAGTCCTACTGAAACAGTATAATAGAACAGGTAGACACGAATCCGAAGAAAAATTAATGAGTTTTCTGTATGAAGAACGAAAGAATAGATGACATGAGGTAGAGGAAAATATGAATTTCACACACTCAAGCCACAAAAGTTGCGGACTCCTAAGAAACCTGGGAGAAGCTACCCACCAACCCAGACGAACTAGATTAGTTATAGCACACTTTAAGATATGAAAAATATCTGTGACTAAAGAGCAAAAGAAAATATTGGCAGAGAACGCGAAAGAAGCAATGAACATATGTGAGGATGGGGCTACGCTGACAAGTAAAGTAACAGATAGAGAAATAGGAAATACACTAACACAGAAAAAGAGGAAAGCAACTGGTGTGGATGAACTGTTCCTTGACTTCTTGAAGCGTATTGGCGAGGACGGAGTGAAGTGGCTTGCAGAATTGTTTACGACGACACAAAAGCAGACCAGATTCAAAAAATATACAAGGAACCTGAAGTCATTGCTGTCAAAAAGCTTGCGAGAACTGGAGATTACTCAAAAGACTACAGGGTGATTTCGCTACTGTACACTACCCATAAACTGTTTTGGGAGACATTAATGCGCGGAATAAGACCAGTTACCGATCAGATACAACCAGTAACACAGAGAAGGTTCAGAAAGAATATAAACGTCTGTGATCAAGTCCTAGTCCTCACAACCTGTAGAGAGCGAGGCCTTTGAAATAATTTTGAAGACTGGAGTGGTGCTGCTTGACCTCACATCTGCCTTTGACATAGTCTGAATTTAAGGTCTTATCTCCAAATTAATGAAGGCTCTCAAATGCAAGAAAACTGTGAAACTTCTAAGGAATACGTTAAGAGAACGGAAATTTATAGAGGAGCTAGAGGGAGCAGTAAGCAAACACAAGGGTTTGAGCAATGAAATACCACAAGGATCAGTACTGGCAATAGCTCTGTACAGTGTGTATACGATATCCCAACTTTAAATTCAGATATTTGGATACTCTAATGACCTCTTGATAGCAGTACAAGCAAATTCTTACGAGAAATTAGAAAGATTTCTTAACATTGAAATGGAGACCCTTGCAAAGTACTACAGTGAGTGGAATTTAACCATCAACCCTACACAGTACGTAAGTACTGTGACGCAGCTAAATCTTAGGGAAGCAAACAGAGAACTAAATCTAAACGTAATGGGCCAAGCAATTAGACACGAGATAACACCTAAATACATGGGAATGAAACCGGACCGTACACTCACATATAAGTACCGATTCTAAGGCGCCTTGCCGCGGTTCGCGCTGCTCCCCCCGTCGGAGGATCGAGTCCTCCCTTGGGCATGTGTGTGTGTGTGTGTGTGTGTGTGTGTGTATGTGTGCTGTCCTTTGCGTAAGTTAGTTTAGGTTAGATTAAGGAGTCTGCAAGCCTAGGAAAGGATGACCTCAGAAGTTTTGTCCCATAGAACTCACCTCAAAATCCAATCCAACCAGTTCGAAGACGTAGCCCAGAAAATGAAAACGAGAGATAACATAATAGGAAAGCTAGCAGGAACACCCAGGGACAGCTCAGCGGGAACATCACGCACTTCAGCATTGGCTCTTGTAAATAGTGTTTGTTATTACTGTGTCCCGGTGTGGGCCAAGAGCATCCATCCAAAAATTTCAACATCCACTTCCATGAAACCATGAGCATCATCTCAGGACCACGACAGCCAACCCCCATTCCCTGGACCGAGTGAGGTGGCGCAGTGGTTAGCAAACTGCACTCGCATTCTGGAGGACGGTGGTTCAAACCAGCGTCTGGTCGTCCTGATTTAGGTTTTCCGTAATTTCACTGGGTCGCTTCAGGCAAATGATGGGACGGTTCCTTTCAAAGGGCACAGCCAATTTCCATCCCCATCATTTCCTGATCCGATCTTCTGCCTCATCTCTGATGACCTCGTTGGCCGGCCGAGGTGGCCGAGCGGTTCTAGGCGCTACAGTCTGGAACCGTGCGACTGGTACGGTCGCAGGTTCGAATCCTGCCTCGGGCATGGATGTGTGTGATGTCCGTAGGTTAGTTAGGTTTAAGTAGTTCTACGTTCTAGGGGACTGATGACCTCAGAAGTTGAGTCCCATAGTGCTCAGAGCCATTTGAACCATTTTTTGATGACCTCGTTATCAACGGAACACTAATCTTCTGCTCCATTCCCTGGCTTCCAGTCCTAGCACGTACTCAACCTCCACACATCCGACGACAAGCAGCAACTGAGTGGGCAGATATATCAATCAGAGACAATCACAGCCTACTCATCCACCAATATTTTCAAATCCCGAAACCGTTCAAGATGGACGAAGTAACACCCAAGGATACGAAGACCCCCATGGAGAGAAGAGTGGTAGCGGTCAGCCGTGAAGGACAGCAGCCTGGTGCCCGACCCAACAGTGCAAGTGCCGGCCTTTGACCTGCCATAGAGGCACTGGACGCCACTGAACAGACTGCGAACCGGATTCGAACAATACAGAGAATGTGGTGAAGTGGGGATTTGCTGAAGACCCAAAGTGTGATTGTGGAACTGAATCATCCATGGGCCATATTTTAGGTTGCGATGTGTATGGTTTTCCTGACTCATATCTCAACGACATCCACGTACTTACAGACAACGCCAAAGATTGGATACAAAACTCCATGTTTGTATTGTAATAATGTACATTTGTGTGCCTACTTGCTTTTTAATTTAACATTTGTTTTCTGTAGCCAGTCCGTCGAACGCAAAATGATAAACATTCATAGTGGCTACCTGGCACAATGCGGATGGTCATTGACACTTCCATATCGAGCCTATAAGCACACAAAGACACAAACTGAGCAGTCTGAAAGTTAGTCGTACTAAGGAGGATGTTGGAGCGGTCATGCACGGGTAGTGCAGGGGGTCAGAAATTAATAGCAAGCGTTTCTGAAGGATGATGACTCTCTGGGAGCAGGTAGGCCGTGACTTAGTTAGCAGGTAGTTTCGTGGTTTAGTGGGCGCAAATTTCACAGATTTTTGAATGGGCGCAAATTTCACAGGGCGCAGTTTCCATACACCCTACACGGTCCCTGCTAAAGAGGAAAGCTGACGAGAAACATTAGACCCTGTAATTTGCGAGAGCCTTGAACAATGACTCAGTTGCCTGGACATCAATTGGCTAAAACAGTACGATTAAATTCCGAAAACACTCGAAAAATTCAGCTTTGAAATTTTCCGATCGCTGTTAAGTACAAAACATACGAATCGAATTATCGCTCATTCTATTTTGTAAGATGACTGCACTTTCTCAGCTGATGGATGCCCCTGTATTATTTTTGAGTTTAGCTCATGAGTATGGTCATCATAGACTGAAACAACAAAAAATATAGTTTAGCGCTTAGTGTTCTATTCTCGCAAACCTGAGGCCCCTGGATCGATTCTCGCTGAAGACGTATTATTTAAGTTTAATTTGAACTCAGTAATTGTTACCATTAGCTTTCATGTCTAATATGATAATTACTCTTATTTATAAATAATAGTATTTTCAGAGCGCTAATAGTACTCCGTTCCGAAAGCTAATGGTTGAAACGAGGATTTTAAACAGCATCTGTTCTCTCGGAACCTACAGTTCTCCCCCCCTCCCCCCGTTCCCAGTTTTCTTTAGACCGTCTTTCGCTTTCTATTAACATAACAATGCTGATCCATAGTAGAGCTTTAACAAAGATGACCTATCAATTCCAATGAACGGACTCAAAATAACATAAAATATGCGTTATAAAATAATTGAACGACTTTATTGATACATAATTATTCATTTTACAATAAGAGATTCCAATTTTTGCACCAAAATTTAATTTAAAATTAGAAGTTGCTTTTTTCCGATTATTAATTAAAAATTACATTTATTAAAAATCACATTTCTATATTTTTAAGTAAGGTTTCAGTTTGAAAATAAGTATTGGATTCAAATAACTGTTAAAAAACCAGTAGTCATGAGAGTGGAACAAGTGACCTCGTGATTGGAACACGAAAACGCTGCACTCTCACATACTGACGATGTACTCAATAGCACTTGGAAACTTCAAAGTCAATTTCTTTTCGAAACTGCGTCGTACTGCTGGCAGAAGAAGACCAATGCGTAACACGCCATCTGTGTCAGACGCTTTTTAGCCTCTTTGGATGATTATGTATTCAAAATCTCAATTTTTTTCTCAATACATTACGTACAGTAACTCACAGTTTGTCAGCACCGCTTTATTACATCCTGTATACCACAATGTATGACATTCCACTGTTTTACATTACGGTGATACAGCCATTTTAGTTGTATATGTTTTAAATTTTTTAACATGTGTTCTAAGTTCGCTGAAAACAGTTGGACTCCATCTGTGTAACTTTTTAAGTTAATTGGGACTGCTGTTTCCAACCCTCACTACAGGTCACCTTCAGGCATAAACCTAATAAATATGAATCGTAGTTCCTCATCAGGGCGAAGTGTAAACTAAAACTTCACCCTGATGATGAACATTGGTTGACAGTAATTAGATTTAAATCTAAAGGTGTCCTGTGGCAAAAATGTAAACCTGTAAACCGAATAAGCAAAAAAAGTTACCAAGACAGAATCAGAGCCATCGTCTTGTGACTGGTTTGATGTGACCGGCCATGAATTTCTCTCCTATGCCAATCTCTTTAACCCAAAGGAGCAGTTACATCCCCCATACTCAATTATTTGCAAGATGGATTCCAATCTCTATCAGTTTTTACCCTTTGCATTTCCCTCTAGTACCATGGAAGTTACCCTGTCATGTATTAGCAAATGTCCTATCATCCTGCCCTTTCTTCTTGTCGTTGTTATACATATGTCCCTTTCTTCGTCGTTTGTGAAGAGAACTTCCTCATTCCTTAAGTTATAAGTTCGTTTCGCGACTGTCCATGATTCACTACCATACAAAGCTGCGCTCCAAATGTACATTCTAAGAAATTTCTTCCTCAGATTAAAGCTGATGTTCAGTACTAACTGCTTCCCTTTTGCCAGGAATGCACCCTTTATCCGCACCAGTCTGCTTTTTCTGTTCTCTTGCTTCGTTCGCCACTTCAGTTTGCCACTTTGCTTTCAAGGCAGTAGAATTCCTTAACTTCGTCTGCTTCCTGCTCCCCAAATTTGTCAACCGGTAAAAATCGTTCGATAATGTAAAACGGTGCTTGATGTTAGGTTTATCGCTAATTTCACATCTACTGCTCCTCATTACTTTCGTCTTTCTTCCATTTACTCTCAGTCTATATTCCATACTCATTCGACTGCTCAACCCTTTCAACAGGTCCTGTGATTCTCCTCACTTCCACTCAGGATAGCAACGTCATAAGCGAACGCTTCATTGATACTCTTTAACTTTGAATTTAACTCCACTCTTGAACCTCTCTTTTATTTCCGTCATTGCTTCTTCGACGCATAGTCTGAACAATGTGGGCAAGAAACTACATCCCTGCTTTACACCCGTTTTAATCGGAGCTCTTCGTTCCTGGTCTTTCATTCTTCTTGTTGCCTCTCCATTCTTGTACATGTTGCATATTATCAGCCTCTCCCTATAGCTCGCTCCTATTTTCTTCGTAATTTAGAACATCAATCACCATTTTACATTATCGAACGCTTTTTACAGGTTGACAAATCCTATGACCGTGTCTTGATTTTTCTACTGTCTTGCTTATAATATCCATCGGATCTTTCGTGCCCTTAAGTTCCCGAAAGCCGAACTGATCGTCAGCTAACAGATTTTCCATTACCTTTTCCCTTGTTGTGTGTGTTACTATTGTTTACACTTGGATGCATTAGCCGTTAAACTGATTGTGCGATGGCTCTCACACGTACCAGCCCCTGCTGTCTTCGGGACTGTGTGGATAATATTTTTCTGAAAAATATGATATCAATTGAACGTATGGCATTGCGAGGGAGTGCGGCCGCCGTATTGCAAGTCCTCCTTAGATGATGCCACATCGGCAACTTGCGAATCAATGATGAAAATGATGATGTAGGACACACAACATCCAATCCCCTGCTGGGAATCGAACCCGGGCCCCCTGCGTGGTACGCACTAATGCTACCGCTACGCTACGGAGGCGGACGTTTTTCAGAAAGTCTGATGATATTTATCCAGACTCACAGACTCTTCACACCAGTATGAATGGTCGCCTGGGTGTCATTTCCCCTACCAATTTTGAGAAATTCCGAAGGAGTGTTATGTATCCTTTCTTCCTTCTTGGATCGCAAAGACTTCCAAACCTCTGTTAAGGGGAGGTTTACTATCTTTGGCCCGAAAAAAGCATGTTCTTTGAGAATTTTTTTCTCGGGACGTGTAATAGATATCAATGTCAAATTTGGTCAAAAATGTTTATTGATATTTCCTCTTCACACTGAAATTTTTTCGACCGGAAATATTGAAGAGCAAAGGTGGTAATGCCGTCGGAACTAAACAAAATTTCGATGTAGACCTCCACTCGCGGTATGTCACAGGTCAGTCGGCATGTCTGAAATCAGAATTGAGCTGACGTCAGCGAACTATATAAGATTCTTTAACAGTTGTACCTCGCTTAAGTTATTTGGTCCATAGAAAACAAAATGGCGGCCATTTGAAAAAGAAGTATTTTTCCATCGGTTTCTGGACTTAGTCGGCCAAGTAAAAATATTTATAGTTGATGTTGTTGTTGTTGTGGTCCTCAGTCCTGAGACTGGTTTGATGCAGCTCTCTATGCCACTCTATCCTGTGCAAGCTTCTTCATCTCCCAGTACCTACTGCAACCTACATCCTTCTGAATCTGCTTAGTGTATTCATCTCTTGGCCTCCCTCTACGATTTTTACCCTCCACGCTGCCCTCCAATGCTAAATTGGTGATCCCTTGATGCCTCAAAACATGTCCTACCAACCGATCCCTTCTTCTAGTCAAGTTGTGCCACAATCTTCTCTTCTCCCCAATCCTATTCAATACCTCCTCATTAGTTACGTGATCTACCCACCTTATCTTCAGCATTCTTCTGTAGCACCACATTTCGAAAGCTTCTATTCTCTTCTTGTCCAAACTGGTTATCGTCCATGTTTCACTTCCATACATGGCTACACTCCATACAAATACTTTCAGAAACGACTTCCTGACACTTAAATCTATAGTATAGTTGATGGATCGGAATAAAAGTGGGACAACTCCTTCATAATTTAGTTAGCTTTGTAGGAAACGAGGAATCATGCCAATCGGTTCAGTAGATTTTAAATTGCCATACCGCGCGATAAAAAAAAAGTCATTTCGAGAAAAACCAGTTTCAAATTTTGACTACATATAAATGCAATATTATGCAACTTACATTCAGTCTGCTATTCCTTGTCCATAAACTAGTCCTTCCTCTTCCTCATAGAGGGCGTTCTGCTCGATCTGGGCCGTCCTACGCTGCTTCAGAGCCGCTCGTACAGCCGGTGACAAGCGGTTTTCGGCCGCTTGAATCCGATGGTCGTCCGATTGCTTGGCGAACTGCGTCGAATAGAGTCCCAGGGTAAAGTCCATCGTTGTCATGGTCTCCAGAATTGCTGAATACCCTTCATTGATGCTGCTCACTGCCAGGAAAGTCGCAATCTCCACAGTCTTCGCACCAGAATGCAAATGCTTGGAAGCTAACTTCCTAACACACGCGTTCAAACTTTCATTTGAATTTTGTGTGTTTCCTCCCAAGTACCGGTACAATAACTCGTCCTCCAAAAGAAAACACTGGTGCGTGAAAAAGGCCGATTTCAGGGAGGTTCATTTTTTTGTTCAACCGCGAATAACAAACATTTCCGTTCCGTATTCGGAAAAACCGTTCCAGGAGTGGATTCTAAACACTTTTATGGCCACAAATTAGCAATTTAAAAAAAATCGATATTTTGAACCAAAAGATAATAAACCTCCCCGTAAACTCTGTCTCTACCCCTGGGTCCCCTGTGTCTTCCATATCGACTTACATTTCCTCTTCAGTCACGTCTCCAGACGAACCCTCCCCTCGTAGACGCATTCAGTGCACTCTTCCCACCAACCCGTTCTCTCCTCTGGCATAACAGTGGAATACCTGTTGCTTTATTAACGTTAGCGCCCATTTTTTTTTAATTTCAGCGCAATTTGTTTTGACTTCTACCATTTCGTTTTCGATTTCCTCGCGTTTTTCTTGTAGTCTTTTCGTCTTGGTCTCTCTGCACGGCCTATGTATTTCGTTCTTAACTGAATTATACATCTGTATTCCTGAATTACCCTGAAATTTTTTTTTACTTCCTTCGTCGATCAACTGAAATATTTCGTCTGTTACCCACTATTTCTTTGCAGTTACCTCCCTTGTACCTATATTCGTCTGTCCAGCTTATGTGATTGTCCTTTCTAGAGATGTCCATTTCTTTTTAAATGAACTGCCTACTGCGGTATCCATTATCGTAGTATATATAGCCTCAGAGAATTTCACATGGATCTCATCATTATTCACCACTTCAGTGTACCACTTTTCGCAATGATTCTTGATCAGAGTATTAGCAATTACTAACTGAAATTCATTGCAAAACTCAATTTGCCTTCCTCCTCTCTCATTCCTTCTACCAAGCCCATATCCTCCCATGACTCTTTGTTCTGTTCCTCCTCCTACAATCGTATTTCTGTCCCTCATGTTACTAGATTTTCATTTGTCTTTACATACTGATTTCCCCCTTTAAGACACTCATATACTTTCACCATATCTTCATGTGCTTGCGTCGACGGCTTGTATACGTCAACATTGTCTCAAAATATGGTAGAAAACACAAAGAGATTCTGGTCGTATGTGGAGCACACCAGTGGCAAAAAACAGTCAATATCGTCACTGCGCGATAGCGATGGAAATGTTACCGATGATGGTGCCACTAAAGCTGAGTTACTAAATACAGTTTTCCGTAATGCCCTCACGAAAGTAAATATTCCAGAATTCGAAAACAGAACAGCTGTTAGCATGAGTGATATAAAAGTAGATATCTTAGGTGTTGGGAAACAAGTCAAATTACTTAAGAAAGACAAGTCTTCCGGTCCAGATGGTATACCAATCAGGTTCCTTTCAGAGTATGCAGACATAATAGCGCCTTACCTAGCAATCATATACAACCGCTCACTTGGCGAAATAACTGTTCGTAATGACTGGAAAGTAGTACAGGTCACAGCAATATTCAAGAAAGGAAATAGGAGTAACCCATTCAATTACAGACCCATGTCACTGACCTCGATCTGCGTTAGGATTTTGGAGGATATACAGTACTCGAACATAATGAATCACCTTGAAGAAAATGACTTGTTGATTCATAACCAACACGGATTTAGAAAACATCGTTGTCGTGCAACACAGCATGCTCTTTAATCCCAGGAAGTAATGAGTGCTGTCGACAAGGGATCTCAGATCGATTTCCGGAAGGTTTTTGATACCGTTCCTCACAAGCGACTATTAATCAAATTACTTGCGTATGGAGTATTGTCTGAGTTGTGTGACTGAATTCGTGATTTCCTCTCAGAGAGGTCACAATTCGTAGTGATAGACGGTAAATCATCGAGTAGAACAGATATATCATTCCGCAAGGTAGTGTCATAGGCCCTCTACCGTTCCTGATTTACATAAATGAACTAGATGATAATCTGAGTAGCCCCCTTAGATTTTTTGCAGTTGACACTGTAATTTACCCTCTAGTAAAATCATCAGACGATCAATTCCAATTACAAAATGATCTAGAGAGAATTTCTCTATGGTGCGAAAAGTAGCAATTGGCACTAAACAAAGAAAAGTGCAAGGTCATCCACGTTGGTACTAAAATAAATCCTATAAATTTTGGGTATACTATAAATCGCACAAATCAAAGGGCTTGTAATGTTGATGCTTTAATATGGTATGAAAGCGGTGCTGATAGACAATAAAAGCGGGTTAAAAGCTGTGAGCTGTCTGGGGAAGTTAACCTTCCATTACTGAGCAACTGTTTCACCAGGTATCCAGTCTAGTTTTCCAAATTCCCAACCAGACTAACATTAATTATAATCTTTTAATAGTCATACGACAACCGGTGATATATATATATATATATAAAAGAGAATTTAAATAAAAAGAAATAAATCAGTTTATATTTGGAAATTTATTTTAACATTGATCATTGAAATTTCAGCATATTAAACTTGATTCATAACTAAACTGGTGCCTTATTTAGGATTGTGAAAATGTGAGTTTGTAATCTTACAGAACACATCAAATATGGAGCCAAGATTGGGAGACTGCAAACGACACTGCATTCATAAAATAACACACGAAGAACCTTGAAACATATGCAAGAGGAAATTAACCACTACCAACCGATTCAATTTTCACCCAAAGAAGTTACGTTCGTAGCGCAATCCTGTCCGTCATGTAATTACCACACACTGGTATACTAAATTCATACTAACTCTCTGTGAAATCTTCCCGAAAAGAATAGCTGAGGGCTACTTTGATGATTACACCACATGCTTCACGTGGTCAACTTGGTTTACACAAAGAGTGTAACTCCACAATAATTTTGATAATTAAAATAAATTAGATCGAAAAACAATTTACAAAAGAAAAACCTCGAACTGGTTACTATCGTCTTACTATTAACCTGATGGGTCAAACAATTGTATAAGCACGTGGTACTGGTCTCACAAAGGACACCCTACGTGGTTTGAACAAAAAGAAAAGTTGCTATATTGAAAAATATTGTCAAGACGAGACGTTATAATCTCACGAACATTCGCATTTAAGATTGATGATCTTAGTTAGAGTTACTGATCAACACATGGTTCCACTTTACTCACAAAGTAGTGACAAAGCAACTACTGGAAGATATTCTGAACTGTACACTCGAATCACACTGCATTGCTATTTAAGATAACATTAGATATTTTTAGAGCTAAACCTGAAATAAAGGTGATTAAATTTTCAGTTAGGCTGAACTTAAGCAATCCATTGTCCTACGGACTTAGCAGGCACGCGCTTAGCCGGAGATCTTACCACTTCAGACGCTCGCCGCGGACAGACTGCCGTGGTCCCTTCCTGAGGGTGGCTCACCAATACAAACGGAAGTGGCCAGAGGGGCAGCTTCCTATACCAACATGACAAGGGACGGACAGGACCATACTAAGAATAGAAACCTCTCTGCTTTTAGAAAGCGTAGCTACCTGTTCCGACGTTGGTCTTACTGTTCTCTAGCAGACAGGCTTGTCTGCTACCCTCAAGCATGCAACTAGAAATACATTTGCTCATTCATCCTCTCACACAGAAGGGAAGGGGTATGACAGTATCTTATCATATACAGTATATAAAAGAAAGCGGATGTAGGTTCCGTATGAGACTGTGTGACATGAATTACATATAAACTGTGTTTTAAAGCGTAGTAGTGTGACAGATCGTTCTTGTTTATGTGTAAAAGTAACACATTCCACTACTCAGTCTCCTCCAAGATAGTCAGACATGCTACAGTAAATTTAGAAGAGGAATTTATGCCGTAAATGACAAAATATTTAAAAAATTAACTTGAAAGGAATCCACCAGGGACCTTTCATAAACCCAACACTCCGGGAAAAGATTGTGCAGGGAACTTTCTGGCCATGCTAGGACATTCCCAAGCAGGCTTCTCACACCCTACTTAAACCAAAAGTGTAAAGAAAAGGCAAAAGGTCACCAGCTACTTGCTAAAACACAATAATTTCAACAAATCTTTAAAATCTACCAATTTCAAACAGAGAAAGAACACAATCTGTGACACCTATTTAAAAGATTGTGTAGACCTAATTCGGTCAGGAAGTAAAAACAATGGTCCCTGTGTCATGAATATGAAAAGAATTTCTTGTTGTTACCCTTATGGAGTTCACCAGTATTTGCTCATTGCAAGAGCCAACTGATCACAGGAAAATTTATGACAGTTTATTAACAAGTAAAATTTATGAAAATAGCAAAGGTGGCACAGCAATTAAAAAAGAACATGAAAATAACATCAGTATTATAAAGTAGAACATTACAATGCACAATCCGCAAAAGCAAACAAAGTGAGAGAAGAAAAAAAAAAACATGATTTACAAAGTGGTCATCACAAAAAAATTCTATATCTTATAAAACTAATAGTTTGTAGAATTAAAATAACTTTGTGGCACTAATTTAATCACTCTACTATATTTCAGTTAATTAGCAAACAATGACCACTGTGTCATTATACTGAAACTACAATTAATTATGTGATTGTTACCCTTAAGGGGTTCCTCACAATAAATATGCCCCATGCAAAGGCAAATCGATCACAGACCAATGAGAATGAATAGCTATCTGACTGATAAACGAAGCAATGCCACTTGAATGAATTTACGGAACAAAATATCACAAATCTAATACATCACACGAGAACAAACATTGATCAATAAAACAGCTCTGAAAGTACAATAGTCAACATCTAAAAAAAAACACCAATAAATGAAACACCTGCAAAATACAAGAGTCAAAGTCTAAAAAAAAAAAAAACAATAAATAGAACACCTGCAAAATACAAGAGCCAGTCTAATAAACACCAATAAATCGAACCCCTGCAAAACACACGAGTCAAAGTTTCTGTGACAGAAACACACGTATATGCATTGAACTAAGAACCGTATAACCACTGTTCACTGACACACTCAGTAGTTCCACTGTTCCGAGGCACAATATAAGGGGAGGAGGGGGGGGGGATTCGTCGCCACAGCTGTCAGTAGGGTTTTTTGTCCATCTGTTGCATGCAATCCCGCCGTCTCTGCCCTCTCATGAAGTTTCTCTTGGTGGCCCGTGTCACGTACATCTCGATTTGGTTCCATATTTGTGTTGTCAAATTCGTGCAGTATCCTCGTTTGACACGTCAGGTTGATATTCCTGGGCAAGGATGACACTTAATGGCTCTTCTTTGTGCCACCCTTAGCTACCAGAGAACATCGAAATATGATTTACTGTCGCTTGACAGTGGGTATCCACCAGGAAATGTTGATAGGCGTCGTTGAAGTCTGCCAGTTTCTCTGGACAGTATGTGTCAAAAGGCTCCATGCCCCTTGTGTTGTTACATTCTTGAGTTATCCTCAATTGGCTCGCTGGTTTGATCTTCCTGGGCAAGGATGACACTTAATGACTCTTCTTTGTGCCACCCTTAGCTACCTGAGAACATTGAACTATGATTTACTGTCACTTGACAGTGGGCATCCGTCAGGAAATGTTGATAGGCGTCGTTGAAGTCTGCCATTTTCTCTGGACAGTACCTGTCAAAAGGCTCCACGCCCCTTTATCCCCTGTCTTCTGTCGTTTCACCGCGGCCGTCTCGTCACGGTCGCGTGCGTATGGTGCGTTGCCAGCAGATGGATTTTCGAGTGGAGGACTGTTCGGCCATCTCAGGTCATTGCCTCCACGAAGGGTCGTACTGGTGCGGCCGGCCATTAGCTCCGGGTGCAAGTGAAAGTGTTTGCCCCGCAGCCCTTCTTTTGTTGGCGAAGGTGCTGCAGAAGTGGCCCGGCTGACAGTGTGTCCTGCTGGGAAACCCACCAGTTTACAACTAGTCCTCCTCCTCGCTGCTCCCGCTGTCTTGTAAGAGTTTAGCCAGTTCGCTTTCACGTTCTCAACTGCATTCACGGAAATTGTTCATCATAGTTATGTGATACAAAATGTCATACATAATACCGCTTAGTATTGTCTTTCACAATTTTTAAGAACAAACGTGAGACTTATTCCTTTTTTTTAAATAGAAAAGTTACATGAATCGACAATATAAAAAATAAAAGTAAATGACTTGACAACATAAAAAAAATGAAAGTGAAATGCCTTGACACTATAAAAATTAAATGAACTGACAATATAATATCTAAATCCACATCACTAATGTGGTTCACTTGCGTTTTAATAAATCAAATGCTACTTATTAATTCACTAAAATGAATAGGATTATGCCTTGTGCCAGTATTGGTCAGGGCAGCATAGGGTTCACATGTTATTTACACACACACACATGCACACCTGTTGTCTATTCTACAAACTAACTACCCATAAACATGCATTACTCAAAATTCTACTTCACTACTAGTTAATCCAACAAGCTACTTCAATGCTACTCCAACACAGTGTTTATACCACTACAACATTGTTCTAATTCGTCCTCTACCTGACGCTCGCGGCGTATGTCTTGTCACATGATAAATATGGGGAAACTTTCCTTAAACATACATAGTAAAAAGAACAATGGTTATTTACACGCAAAAACATTTATACCAGTTGACACACCTGATAAGAGACTCGCAATTATACATCAATCATACTCATATGTTTATACATAAAACAGTAGGACAATTTCATCTAAAATTACGTTATCACAAGAATTAATCACGCAAATGACTCTGAGAACGGTAAAAATATCTGCATCATACAGGTTATACTACATTTTCTTACCCATTTTGCTACGATTTCGTTCCTTCTTTAAGTTACCTTTCGCTTCCAAATCAGTTATTTCGCCTGTGGTGGTTATTCTGGATTAATTTCTCATGAATTGCAAAATTGTGGTCTCCTCTATTCTGTAAAACAGTTTCATCTTAACATATTGAACTTACAACAGACACAAAAGATCCGAATCCTCCTGTAGTTTAAATGACAAATGTTTTGCTTCATCCTTATTACCTTAAACCAAGCTTTCCTTCGGTCCCATAATCAAAATTATTTAATCTTCCTCTACCTTCAAGAGGGAAATTTCCTCAGTACAAATCATATAGGCTGCAGTGCATCCTGCACCAGCGAAAACAGTAAGTTGTAATGCTCACAGCATCAGCAAAACACATAAACGTCGCTTTTCTTGGACAAGTATTAACGCAGAGTAATTTTTCAGGCTCTGGGTCAACATCAATCAAGACTACAGAAAGGATCCATATTTCTGTTCCATTCTCCATTTGCTGAAAAAAACCGCTCGTATTTGACTACCACAATAATATTTCAGGGCCACGTAAATTACACAAACCACAATGCTTCTTTCACCTTGAAGGGAATCAATCTACTTACGAAATCTACAGACAGCACTTTACATACTCAGCTATAAAGAACAAAAAAGACATATATCATCAATATTAACATATTAGCGCATATTGGGAAGCCATTGGTTAAACAATCATACATCGCATCCTGTTTTCAAGATTCCAAACTTACTCATTCCTTTCTCAGAGTTCTCCTATCTTAAAATATTCATACAACACGCATACTATAGTAAGAGATCCTCATTTATACTGACAGATATGGAATAGTAATAGATAGATAGTAGCACTGAAAGCAGAAAATCGGAAACAAGGCTACTAACAGCTGGGGACCTGGGTTTGCCAGTCCCATAATACCCACAGATCGGATATTCCCCTGCGTTTTGCATTAATTCAACATAGAGCTTGCTTCTCTCCGGAGCGACTCTTTTCAATTTACAGAAAAAAAACCATAAGCAGCATTTCACTTGTTCACAAAGAAACCTTATCTTCACATTTGAACCAACCTAAATCCTAATTGCACAAGGAAAGAAAAAAAAACTAAAAACATCACTTTAATCAATCACATAGAAACATCTTTATCATTATTTTTACCAACATATTATTCAAAATGCATACGTCACAAATTTAAACTAATCAATTCTTTCTCCTCACCGTCCTCTCTACTTCTCACTGTCCTTTCTATATACCCTATGTACTCATTTGCCATGTCGCTCAATTGTTCCGATTGGGCGCCTTCTGCGCTGATCATTTGTCATTGCCGGTTTTGTCCGTTTCCATTTGCTGGATTATGTCTAGGGTTGGCCGGCCGAATTTCAACATCATGTGGTGCTCCGCCTACAATCCTATTCCCACCGTGTTCATCGTAGTATCGATTCTGGTTGTCGTACCTGTAGCGTTCACGATCCTGTCCACGTCCTCGATCATTTCCGTTGTTCCACCTGTGTTCCCGACTGTTACCCCAGTTTCTATACGGCCGGTCCCGATTATTGTTCCGTTCGCGTCGCGACGACTAGTCACGCCGTTGATTAGTACTACGGCCACGACTGCGATCGTGCTGCTGTGCCCCATAATAACTTTGTGCCTGATTAGGCGGGAATTCTGCTGTATTATATTCCAACTCTTGGAGAATTGTCTTAAACGTTTCCACGTCCTCTTTGCATCGTCCCACAAGAATGACGTGGCGCAAATGCATATCCTAATTAGTTCCGCAGGCCCGTATGGGTCGTATAGAAATTGATTTCCTGCAGCATGTGGTCGAATAGGCGTGCTGGGCTGCCGAAACCAGACTGGTTCAAATTTGGCAGCATAATTATGCCATGCTTGACCCTATCTTGTGCCGCTTCCGACCAATAGGCGGACAGAAAGGCTTGTCGAAACTCCCGAGTGGAGTTGCAGTGATGCGCTGCCGACCTCATGCGAATCGCCGGTTCACCTTCCAAATAGCCACACATATATTCTATCTTATGTGAACTTGCCCAGTCGGGGGGAAGACAGAACTCAAATTGCTCGAGCCATGCTCATGGATGTATTCCTTTTTGCGAATTTCGAAATATCTCAAACTTTCTCACCATAAGGAAATGTTTGAAATCAAATCCCTGCATTTCCTCCCGGCGAGGCCCTTGAATGTTTCTATTTTTCTCATGTCTGCCCCTGAAAATACATTCTTCCCTGTCGTTAAAATCTCCCTCGTGGCCGGAGTCCCTCTCTGCACTGCTCGTATGGCTATTTTTAGTGCTATTGGCGAGTTCGGAATCACACCCAATGCGGCTTTCCAGATGCGCCACGCGTTCTTGTAATTCGCCTGTTACGGCTTTGTGCCACCTGTTCACTTCGAACTGTCCCTTCTGAAATCTAAGAAGCGAACGCACTTCTTCGGTCTCTACGACCGCTACTTGTGTAGTATTGTTATCGCTCTCCGTCACCTTCATCGTGCCTACGATGTCCGCTAATGCCGCAATCTTATCATGTATTTGTCTGTTGTCCTCCGCCCCAGTCTGCTTCAATTGTTCTACTGGCTGTTTGAGTGCGTGAATCGCTTGACTGTTGTCCACTACTGTGTTGCTAACGGACGCGGGACAATGCGTTTCCATCTCCTGGACCCTCGAGAGTACCTGCTGGCGTTCCCTTTGGCATTCTTCTCTCAGCGCTTGGAAATTCCTAAGTAACTGTTCTTCGCTCTCTTTCGATTCTGCATCGCGACTCCGCTTGCCCTGTTCTAAGGCTTGCAGACGGTCATCGATTTGTTCAAATGTTCGGCGTAATTCTTTCATAATATCGCTTTTTATTTCACTTGCCAGATTGTTTATTCTTTGTGAGATATCATCGGACACTCTCTGCATCGACTTGTCGACTTTATTTGTCTGCTGGATTAGTTTTTCGTCTATTTGTTCGCCTAGCTCCCGGATCGATTTTTCAGATTTCTGCGTCACATGTTCTCCTAGCTCACCGATCGATTTTTCAGATTTCTCTGTCATTTGTTCGCCTAGCTCTCGGATCGATTTTTCAGATTTCTGCGTCATTTGTTCGACTAGCTCTCGAATCGATTTTTCAGATGATTCTTTTTGTTCTCGGAACGATTTTTCTGATTTCTCTGCGTTTCCTTTATTTTGTTGCCATAAGGCTTTCATGAGTTCTGCCAAATCAATTTGGTTAGTAGGAGGCAAATTAATTTCTGGCTCTGCTGTGAGCCCGTTCGTCCTGTTTTGCATTTCGTCTGAAGTACTTCCCATTGCATTTTCGGAACCGTCCGACGCGTTAATATTCGAAATCAAATTACCACCTTGGTCAATGCTGCTTGTTGGACCACCTACTTTTAGCTTGGTTACATGTCTGCATTAGTTCAATTTATACCCGGTACGCAACACACTAATCAGAATAAACGCATCCCCCAAAAATTACGACAGTCACACGAAAGGTACCCAACCTAGTACGCACTTTTTCACACGCAAAACAAATGTTTATCTTTGATCGACGTAAGTGCAATTTACAAGCGAGAAAAAAAACACATACATATAAAACAAACAAATATAGAAAACAAAACAAGACAAACAACACAACGCCGCTCAACAACACCGTGAATCTTTTGTAAGTCTGCTCAGAAACAACGCAGAATTTGTTTGAGCGCTGTAGGGAAAAAAATTAAGATTATACAACGCTCGCAATCTAACGTTCAGAGATTCCAGAGTCTAGCGGAATCACAGAACAGGGTCGCCATGTGTAACGTTGTTGCTTTAATTTGGTATGAAAGCGATGCTGATAGACAATAAAAGCGGGTTAAAAGCTGTGAGCTGTCTGGGGAAGTTAACCTTGCATTACTGTTTCACCAGGTATCCAGTCTAGCTTACCAAATTCCCAACCAGACTAACATTAATTATAATCTTTTAATAGTCATACGACAACCGGTGATATATATATATATATATATATATATATATATATATATATATATATATATATATATATATATATATATATAAGGGAATTTAAATAAAAAGAAATAAATCAGTTTATATTTGGAAATTTATTTTAACATTGATCATTGAAATTTCAGCATATTAAACTTGATTCATAACTAAACTGGTGCCTTATTTAGGATTGTGAAAATGTGAGTTTGTAATCTTACAGAACACATCAAATATGGAGCCAAGATTGGGAGACTGCATACGACACTGCATTCATAAAATAACACACGAAGAACCTTGAAACATATGCAAGAGGACATTAACCACTACCAACCGATTCAATTTTCACCCAAAGAAGTTACGTTCGTAGCGCAATCCTGTCCGTCATGTAATTACCACACACTGGTATACTAAATTCATACTAACTCTCTGTGAAATCTTCCCGAAAAGAATAGCTGAGGGCTACTTTGATGATTACACCACATGCTTCACGTGGTCAACTTGGTTTACACAAAGAGTGTAACTCCACAATAATTTTGATAATTAAAATAAATTAGATCGAAAAGCAATTTACAAAAGAAAAACCTCGAACTGGTTACTATCGTCTTACTATTAACCTGATGGGTCAAACAATTGTATAAAACCGTGGTACTGGTCTCAAAAAGGACACCCTACGTGGGTTGAACATAAAGAAAAGTTGCTATATTGAAAAATATTGTCAAGACGAGACGTTATAATCTCACGAACATTCGCATTTAAGATTGATGATCTTAGTTAGAGTTACTGATCAACACGTGGTTCCACTTTACTCACAAAGTAGTGACAAAGCAACTACTGGAAGATATTCTGAACTGTACACTCGAATCACACTGCATTGCTATTTAAGATAACATTAGATATTTTTAGAGCTAAACCTGAAATAAAGGTGATTAAATTTTCAGTTAGGCTGAACTTAAGCAATCCATTGTCCTACGGACTTAGCAGGCACGCGCTTAGCCGGAGATCTTACCACTTCAGACGCTCGCCGCGGACAGACTGCCGTGGTCCCTTCCTGAGGGTGGTTCACCAATACAAACGGAAGTGGCCAGAGGGGCAGCTTCCTATACCAACATGACAAGGGACGAACAGGACCATACTAAGAATAGAAACCTCTCTGCTTTTAGAAAGCGTAGCTACCTGTTCCGACGTTGGTCTTACTGTTCTCTAGCAGACAGGCTTGTCTGCTACCCTCAAGCATGCAACTAGAATTACATTTGCTCATTCATCCTCTCACACAGAAGGGAAGGGGTATGACAGTATCTTATCATATACAGTATATAAAAGAAAGCGGATGTAGGTTCCGTATGAGACTGTGTGACATGAATTACATATAAACTGTGTTTTAAAGTGTAGTAGTGTGACAGATCGTTCTTGTTTATGTGTAAAAGTAGCACATTCCACTACTCAGTCTCCTCCCAGATAATCAGAAACGCCACAGTAGATTTAGAAGAGGAATTTATGCCGTAAATGAGAACAGATTTAAGAAATTAACATGAAAGGAATCCAGCAGAGACCTTTCAGGCTGTCAATTCGACTAAATACCTAGGAATTACATTTACGAGCAACTTAAATTGGAATGACCAATAGATAATTTTGTGGGGGAGGCGAAACAAAGACTGCGCTTTGTTGGCAGAATACTTAGAAGATGCGACAAACCCACTAAAAAGACAGCCTACATTACACTTGTCCGTCCTCTGCTGGAATATTGCTAAGCGGTGTGGGATCCTTACCAGGTAGGATTGACGGAGGACATCGAAATAGAGCAACGTAGGGCAGCTCGTTTCGTGTTATCGCGCAATAGTGGTGAGAGTGTCACTGATATGATACGCGAATTGGAGTGGCAGTCACTGAAACAAAGGCGATTTTCTTTGCGGTGAGATCTATTTACGAAATTTCAATTACCATCTTTCCCTTCAGAATGCGAAAATATTTTGTTGACACCCACCTACGTAGGGAGAAATGATCATCATAATAAAATGAGAGAAATCAGAGCTCGAACGGAAAGATTTAGGTGTTCCTTTTTCCCACGCGCCATTCGAGAGTGGAATGGTAGAGAAGTAGTATGAAAAGGGTTCGATGAACCCCCTGCCAGGCACTTAAGTGTGATTTGCAGAGTAACCATGTAGATGTAGATGTAGATGTACTGTAGCTGTTGGCGTTGATTTGCTCTCGAATCTTATGAGAACAACCTCACCGCAGAACTGTTCACAGTAACTGCGTCAGTAGCTCGGTCTCTGCCATAGCTTCCTATTCATAACGAATCCTAATCCCGTTATACCATTTTCTGCTTTTGTTAATGTTATCCTATATTTGTCGGATCAGAAATCCTTATCATCTTTCTATTCCAGTTCAATGTGCCCCACAGTATCTAGAGTGAGTCTTAGGATTTGCCTTTTCAGATTTCCAAGCTTCCCTACGACGTTCAAACATCTGACATTCATGCTCTGACTCGTAGTATGTTATCCTTTCGTTGGCTATTCTCTCCTGTTCTCATCATTACCTTCTTCTTGGCAGTCCCTCCGGGATATTCGAATAGGGGACTAATCTGGAATGTTTTGGCAATCGAGAGATCATCATGACACTTTCTCCAGCTACACTCAGAACACACTGTGGATACACTCTGTGCGTCGGCATTGTCATGCCGCTGATCACTGCTGATTCGTCCGCCTCTTAGAGGCAGTTTTCCACCCTCAAGAGAAAGAGAGTGTCCGCTCCTCCACAATTTTTCGTAAAGCCGTTGGCAGAAGCAGTCTTCGGACGCCCATATTCGTTTTAATTCTAAATTTAAGCAGAGGCTGGGTTCGAACGTGGGATCAAGGGGTTTCCCGTAATCAGTTAAAGACGCTACCCGTTAAAATTGGTCACGGTGCTTTCAGGCACAATGTCTTCAAGCTTTCGACAGGGCAGAATAAAAACATAAGTATACATTTTAGCTGAAGAGCTTTTGAGTAATTGATGTTTTTCTACCGAGGAATTTATTTAGATTGTTGTACCCCGACTGTCAGAAATCAAGAGAAAACATTGTAATTTATGTTCCATCACTTGCTACTTTCAGAATAGACACAGAATTGTTGCACGCTCACCTAAACGAACATTCTCGGGAGACAACTGCACAACACGAGTAGGAAGTACTTTCACAGTGGTGTGATCCTGACTTTAATTTCAGTCACGTAGTTGTACTGAAGAAAGTGAATACTGATTCTCCGAGTCATTTACATTTAAACTTTGTCTTACTGTGAAATATACTCTGAGACAAAAAAGAAAGACGCACCAAGAAGAAGTGATGCAAATTGGTTACAAATTGATATTCACAAAAATATCGACGTAAAATGGAAAACTGTAAACTTCGGGGGCCGATAAATGAATGTATGACGCTGCAGCGCACTTCCACCGTGCAGCTGGCAAGGACAGTAAGCACATCGGTACCAGGGCATAGAGTCTATGCGAATTTGATTCCATGTACTCATTTGGACACAAATTGTGTCTCACAGACAGACGCCTTAACAGTGCACGCAGATGTCAGCATTTGCAAAGAGGACCTGCAGTTGCGCTCAATGAAGCCAGTTGGAGTAACGGGCGAATCGCTTAAAATTTGAGAAAGAGCGACGCCACGATGATGGCAGGTATGGGTAAACCATAGCCGAGCACAGCGCCAACAAGGAAGCGGCGGATCTAGTGAGACAGAACATGGGGACCGAGCAATTGTCAGAGAGGCACTCAGAGTCAGTCATCGATCCACCGTGCAACTAAGTGCTTCAGTGACCATAAGTAACGTTAAAGGTGGCTCAGAAAGAGGAGAGTGACGTCACGGCGACACTGGCGCCGACTACCATTGACCTCTGTACACCAACAAGCTCGTCTGCATGCCGTAGGGCGTATTCGGCCTGAAATCCCACTAACAGGAGTAGACTGTCTTCAGTGATGAATCCCCCTTCAGATGGTTCAAATGGCTCTGAGCACTATGGTACTTAACATCTGAGGTCATCAGTCCCCTAGAACTTAGAATTAAACAGGAGCAGACTGTCTTCAGTGATGAATCCCCCTTCAAATGGTTCAAATGGCTCTGAGCACTATGGGACTTAACATCTGAGGTCATCAGTCCCCTAGAACTACTTAAACCTAACTAACCTAAGGACATCACACACATCCTTGCCCGAGGCAGGATTCGGACCCGAGACAGTAGCGGTCGCGCGGTTCCAGACTGAAGCGCCTAGAACCGCTCGGCCACGCCGGCCGGCAGTCCCTCTTCAAAATGAGCTCCGATGACCAGCGATACGTGCCTGTAGTAGGACCCAGACAGCGCTGGGATACCAGCTTGACTGTTGCCCTCTATACGGTCCGAAAACCAGGAGTGAAGGTCTGTGGAGCCCGTTCTTTTAATAGCAGGATTCCTCTGGTTCTCATCCAAGACACGCTTACAGCACAGCGCCTACAGCACAGCGGGGCGTGGACGATGTTCTGCGTCCCGTTTTGTAGCCCTTCGTGGGCTTTCATTGTAGTGAGCTAACACCCGTCCACACAGGGCGAGAGTTTCTACTGCTTGAGCTCTCCTCAATTGAGAACGTTTAGAGCATTATGGGCAGAGTCCTTCAGCCAGTTCGAAATTCTGACTGTCTAACGAGGTAAGTGGACAGAATTTGGCACGATATCCCGTAGAAGGATATGCAAGAACTCTGTCAATCAATGCCAAGCCGAATAACTGCTTGCATTAAGAACAGAGGTGGACCAGCGCGTTATTGACTTGTACTATTTGTGACGCCATTTCTCTTCAATAAATCACCCAGTTTTACGGAAATTGTAACCTTTTGTTTGTCTGTACATGTACATCGCACCTACCTGTTTCTGTCTAATTCGAATAACTCCTTTGCGGTGCGCCGTTGTCCTTTTGTCTTAAGAGGGCAGATCCACGTAAGTGCAGGACAGGGTATAACGTTCCAGTCCGAGTCAGTGCTAGTTCCTCATATTTAACCGTTTATTGTATTAAACCTCAGACGATCAACCGATGGATTTTTAAAATATAGCGAGTTAGCGCATTTCGCCTGCGAAAGATATGCGTTTACTTCGTGACACGGAGTTGCTCCTAGGTGAGCTGATCGCTTACGTGAAAAATTAACCATCAACTGGGACTCAGTTACGCTAGCATGAATGTATATATGATTTTGATTCTAATAACTATCTATTGTTACACGCCATTTGTATAACTGATTGAATTTGAATTGTTTGGCGAGTATAGACGGTGATAAAGAAGCCACTGGTATAAATTTTAGCAAGCGTATACTGATACGTTAAAAGGTAATTATAACAGTCTTAATTAGTTCCAGAAGTTCAAGTTGTGGAAAGTGAATTTGTGCCAAGCTTTCAATAGGAACTTAGAACATTTGGTTAGTGATGTTTCCTGGTGAATTTGCAGGCACGGTCAAGGAAATTCGGGAAGCGTTTTCCTGCAGTTTAGGCTACACATCGTAGAACCAAATGCGTACTGAATAGCAGCAAATCAGTATCTGAGGATTCTATATAAGTTTCTGTTTATGAGCACAGAAACAACAATTAAAGTAATGTATATATGTGAAAACAGAAATCAGCTGTTTCTATCCTGTCATGGACGCCACTTAAAGTGTCACCCTAGTTTGAATAAAGGTATCTATGTAATAATAAATGTATGTATGTAATTAATGAAGGGCGCCGTGGTCTACGGGGTAGCGTCTTTGATTCATAATCAAATCGCCTTCGATCCCCGCCACTGCCTAAATTTTGATAAATAATCAGCATTGGCGGCCGAAGACTTCCGGCATAAGAAGTCAGCCTTATTCTGCCAACGACCTTGTCAAAGAGGGAGGAGGAGCGGATAGAGGTTCAGGGCAGTCTCTTGTCCTAGGGGTGGGAATGCCCCCAAAGGCGGAAGAATCAGCAATGATCAACGACATGAGGATGCAGAAGGCAATGGAAACCACTGCATTAAAGACACGTAACGTGTATCCACAGGACATTTGGCCTGTATTTGAAGAAGTGTCATGATGATCTCTCCATTGGCTAAAGATTCCGGAATAGTCCCTCATTCGGATCTCCGGGAGGGGACTGCCCAGGGGGAGGTTACCATGAGAAAAAGATTGAATAATCAACGAAAGGATAACGATCTACGAGTCGGGGCGTGGAATGTCAGAAGCTTGAACGTGGTAGGGAAACTAGAAAATCTGAAAAGGGAAATGCAAAGGCTCAATCTAGATATAGTAGGGGTCCGTGAAGTGAAGTAGAAGGAAGACAATGATTTCTGGTCAGACGAGTATCGGGTAATATCAACAGCAGCAGAAAATGGTATAAGAGGTGTAGGATTCGTTATGAATAGGAAAGTAGGGCAGAGGGTGTGTTACTGTGAACAGTTCAGTGACCGGGTTGTTCTAATCAGAATCGACAGCAGACCAACACCGACAACGATTGTTCAGGTATACATGCCGACGTCGCAAGCTGAAGATGAACAGATAGAGAAAGTGTATGAGGATATTGAAAGGGTAATGCAGTATGTAAAGGGGGACGAAAATCTAATAGTCATGGGCGACTGGAATGCAGTTGTAGAGGAAGGAGTAGAAGAAAAAAAAAAAAAAAAGCTCCGTCTCTAGGCCACAAGTGGCCCTTCCGGGACCGTCCGGCCGCCGTGTCATCTTCCGAGGAGGATGCGGATAAGGAGGGGCGTGTGGTCAGCACACCGCACTCCCGACCGTTAGGACGGTATTCTTTGACCGAAGCCGCTACTAATCGGTCGAGTAGCTCCTCAATTGGCATCACGAGGCTGAGTGCACCCCGAAAAATGGCAACAGCACATGGCGGCGGGATGGTGACCCATCCAAGCGCCGGCCACGCCCGACAGCGCTTAACTTCGGTGATCTCACGGGAACCGGTGTAGCCACTGCGGCAAGGCCGTTGCCAGTAGAAGAAAAGGTGCAGGAGAATATGGGCTTGGGACAAGGAATGAAAGAGGAGAAAGACTAATTGAGTTCTGCAACAAGTTTCAGCTTGTAATAGCGAATACCCTGTTCAAGAATCACAAGAGGAGGAAAAAAATGGTTCAAATGGCTCTGAGCACTATGGGACTCAACTGCTGAGGTCATTAGTCCCCTAGAACTTAGAACTAGTTAAACCTAACTAACCTAAGGACATCACACACATCCATGCCCGAGGCAGGATTCGAACCTGCGACCGTAACGGTCTCGCGGTTCCAGACTGCAGCGCCAGAACCGCGCGGCCACTTCGGCCGGCACAAGAGGAGGAGGTATACTTGGAAAAGGCCGGGAGATATGGGATGATTTCAATTAGATTACATCATGGTCAGACAGAGATTCCGAAATCAGATACTGGATTGTAAGGCGTACCCAGGAGCAGATATAGACTCAGATCACAATATAGCAGTGATGAAGAGTAGGTTGAAGTTCAAGACATTAGTCAGGAAGAATCAATACGCAAAGAATTGGGATACGGATGTACTAAGGAATGACGAGATACGTTTGAAGTTCTCTAACGCTATAGATACAGCAATAAGGAATAGTGCAGTAGGCAGTACAGTTGAAGAGGAATGGACATCTCTAAAAAGGGCCATCACAGGGAAGGAAAACATAGGTACAAAGAAGGTAGCTGCGAAGAAACCATGGGTAACAGAAGAAATACTTCAGTTGATTGATGAAAGGAGGAAGTACAAACATGTTCCGGGAAAATCAGGAATACAGAAATACAAGTCGATGAGGAATGAAATAAATAGGAAGTGCAGGGAAGCTAAGACGAAATGGCTGCAGGAAAAATGTGAAGACATCGAAAAAGATATGATTGTCGGAAGGACAGACTCAGCATACAGGAAAGTCAAAACAACCATTGGTGACATTAAAAGCAACGGTGGTAACATTAAGAGTGCAACGGGAATTCCACTGTTAAATGCAAAGGAGAGAGCAGATAGGTGGAAAGAATACATTGAAAGCCTCTATGAGGGTGAAGATTTGTCTGATGTGATAGAAGAAGAAACAGGAGTCGATTTAGAAGAGATAGGGGATCCAGTATTAGAATCGGAATTTAAAAGAGCTTTGGAGGACTTACGGTCAAATAAGGCAGAAGGGATAGATAACATTCCATCAGAATTTCTAAAATCATTGGGGGAAGTGGCAACAAAACGACTATTGACGTTGGTGTGTAGAATATATGAGTCTGGCGACATACCATCTGACTTTCAGAAAATCATCATCCACCACACAATTCCGAAGACGGCAAAAGCTGACAAATGCGAGAATTATCGCACAATCAGCTTAACAGCTCATGCATCGAAGCTGCTTACAAGAATAATATACAGAAGAATGGAAAAGAAAATTAAGAATGCGCTAGGTGACGAGCAGTTTGGCTTTAGGAAAAGTAAAGGGACGAGAGAGGCAATTCTGACGTTACGGCTAATAATGGAAGCAAGGCTAAAGAAAAATAAAGACACTTTCATAGGATTTGGCGACCTGGAAAAAGCGTTCGACAATATAAAATGGTGCAAGCTGTTCGAGATTCTGAAAAAAGTAGGGGTAAGGTATAGGGAGAGACGGGTCATATACAATATGTACAACAACCAAGAGGGAATAATAAGAGTGGACGATCAAGAACGAAGTGCTCATATTAAGAAGAGTGTAAGACAAGGCTGTAGCCTTTCGCCCCTACTCTTCAATCTGTACATCGAGGAAGCAATGATGGAAATAAAAGAAAGTTTCAGGAGTGGAATTAAAATACAAGGTGAAAGGATATCAATGATACGATTCGATGATGACATTGCTATCCTGAGTGACAGTGAAGAAGAATTAAATGATCTGCTGAAGGGAATGGACAGTCTAATGAGTACACAGTATGGTTTGAGAGTAAATCGAAGAAAGACGAAGGTAATGAGAAGTAGTAGAAATGAGAACAGCGAGAAACTTAACATCAGGATTGATGGTCACGAAGTCAATGAAGTTAAGGAATTCTTCTGCTATCTAGGCAGTAAAATAACCAATGACGGCCGGAGCAAAGAGGACATCAGAAGCAGACTCGCTATGGCAAAAAAGGCATTTCTGGCCAAGAGAAGTCTAGTAATATCAAATACCGGCCTTAATTTGAGGAAGAAATTTCTGAGGATGTACGTCTGGAGTACAGCATTGTATGGTAGTGAAACATGGACTGTGGGAAAACTGGAACAGAAGAGAATGCAAGCATTTGAGATGTGGTGCTATAGACGAATGTTGAAAATTAGGTGGACTGATAAGGTAAGGAATGAGGAGGTTCTACGCAGAATCGAAAGGAATATGTGGAAAAAACTGATAAGGAGAAGGGACGGGATGATAGGACATCTGCTAAGACATGAGGGAATGACTTCCATGGTACTAGAGGGAGCTGTAGAGGGCAAAAACTGTAGAGGAAGACAGAGATTGGAATACGTCAAGCAAATAATTGAGGACGTAGGTTGCAAGTGCTACTCTGAGATGAAGAGGTTAGCACAGGAAAGGAATTCGTGGCGGGCCGCATCAAACCAGTGACTGATGACAAAAAAATGTAATTAATAAAATTGTCTGTGATTTAAGGCTTTGTCAAGTGGTTAACTGCCCAAGAGCTTTCGGCAGAGCGGCCGCGGTGGTCTCGCGGTTCTAGGCGCGCAGTCCGGAACCGTGTGACTGCTACGGTCGCAGGTTCGAATCCTGCCTCGGGCATGGATGTGTGTGATGTCCTTAGGTTAGTTAGGTTTAAGTAGTTCTAAGTTCTAGGGGACTGATGACCACAGCAGTTGAGTCACATAGTGCTCAGAGCCATTTGAACCTTTTTTTTTTTTTTTTCGGCAGAGATCTCCTTTCCGATAGTAAAGTAGTTGACTATTGTGTAAATGCAGCTGCCGTGCTTCCATACCCATGCCGCTACCAGTGATGTCACGAATGCCCAGTCTTGTACAATATACGACAATGTTTTGGTGGCGTGACTGACGTGCTCTCCTCAACACTCTAACCACCGGCTGCCAGGTCATACTTAGCTGCAGTCCCCCGTCTTTATTCAAGCTGTTGTCCGATATTGTGATCTCTATTGCTTCATTTATTACGCTATCCCAGAAGCTATGGGTTCATTTAATAACAATTATTATTATGATTACAATTAATAATAATAAATTCATTAATAACTCAGTAATTAATAATTATAAATAATAAAAATTATTAAGTCGATCAATGCATTCCGGGATAGCGTAAGAAATGAAGCAGTAGACGTGGAAGAATCGGATAACACGCTCACTAAAGACAGTGGATTGCAGCTGATTACGGCCTGGGATCCTGTGATTGGGGAGTGGAAGTGAGCGCGGCGGTCGCGCCACGAAAGCATTGGCGTTTATGGTGTAGGATAGGGCACCAGTGAAGTCACTGGTGGTGGTGCGTACATGTAAGCGGCATTCACACGACGGAAACGACTTGAAAATGGCAGAGGAGATCTCTGCCGAAACCTAGTGGAGAGTTGACTATTGACGTGGCTTGAAACCCTCGTATATTTTAGTGAGAGTTATAGATACGAGACAATGCATTCGTGCATATATATATATATATATATATATATATATATATATATATATACTCCTGGAAATTGAAATAAGAACACCGTGAATTCATTGTCCCAGGAAGGGGAAACTTTATTGACACATTCCTGGGGTCAGATACATCACATGATCACACTGACAGAACCACAGGCACATAGACACAGGCAACAGAGCATGCACAATGTCGGCACTAGTACAGTGTATATCCACCTTTCGCAGCAATGCAGGCTGCTATTCTCCCATGGAGACGATCGTAGAGATGCTGGATGTAGTCCTGTGGAACGGCTTGCCATGCCATTTCCACCTGGCGCCTCAGTTGGACCAGCGTTCGTGTTGGACGTGCAGACCGCGTGAGACGACGCTTCATCCAGTCCCAAACATGCTCAATGGGGGACAGATCCGGAGATCTTGCTGGCCAGGGTAGTTGACTTACACCTTCTAGAGCACGTTGGGTGGCACGGGATACATGCGGACGTGCATCGTCCTGTTGGAACAGCAAGTTCCCTAGCCGGTCTAGGAATGGTAGAACGATGGGTTCGATGACGGTTTGGATGTACCGTGCACTATTCAGTGTCCCCTCGACGATCACCAGTGGTGTACGGCCAGTGTAGGAGATCGCTCCCCACACCATGATGCCGGGTGTTGGCCCTGTGTGCCTCGGTCGTATGCAGTCCTGATTGTGGCGCTCACCTGCACGGCGCCAAACACGCATACGACCATCATTGGCACCAAGGCAGAAGCGACTCTCATCGCTGAAGACGACACGTCTCCATTCGTCCCTCCATTCACGCCTGTCGCGACACCACTGGAGGCGGGCTGCACGATGTTGGGGCGTGAGCGGAAGACGGCCTAACGGTGTGCGGGACCGTAGCCCAGCTTCATGGAGACGGTTGCGAATGGTCCTCGCCGATACCCCAGGAGCAACAGTGTCCCTAATTTGCTGGGAAGTGGCGGTGCGGTCCCCTACGGCACTGCGTAGGATCCTACGGTCTTGGCGTGCATCCGTGCGTCGCTGCGGTCCGGTCCCAGGTCGACGGGCACGTGCACCTTCCGCCGACCACTGGCGACAACATCGATGTACTGTGGAGACCTCACGCCCCACGTGTTGAGCAATTCGGCGGTACGTCCACCCGGCCTCCCGCATGCCCACTATACGCCCTCGCTCAAAGTCCGTCAACTGCACATACGGTTCACGTCCACGCTGTCGCGGCATGCTACCAGTGTTAAAGACTGCGATGGAGCTCCGTATGCCACGGCAAACTGGCTGACACTGACGGCGGCGGTGCACAAATGCTGCGCAGCTAGCGCCATTCGACGGCCAACACCGCGGTTCCTGGTGTGTCCGCTGTGCCGTGCGTGTGATCATTGCTTGTACAGCCCTCTCGCAGTGTCCGGAGCAAGTATGGTGGGTCTGACACACCGGTGTCAATGTGTTCTTTTTTCCATTTCCAGGAGTGTATATTGTTGGGATGGAATTATAGGTCACCGAAGTATTGTAAGGATCCTAAAGGCCAAGCTACCTATGGAATTAATGGAGAAGTTGGTAATGTGTCTGATGAAAATTTTGAATATTATTTTGTCGGTTTTGGATTCCCTCGATTTGTTGCAAGCAGACCAGATAGGGAGGACAAACTACAATAAATTTTATACACAGAAGAATACGCAAGGCAGTTATAATGGGAATAATGGTAGAAAAAACGGATGGGAGGTAAATAACGGTAATAGGAAGAACAACAATAACGGCTACGTTAATGGACAGAACTACAGTCGTGGATCCTGGGATGACAACAATATTTTCAGACCAAACACTAATGGATCGATGCTATACAAAAGGAGATAAATCCAGTATTCAGTCAGACACAGGGCAACCGAAATTTGCAAGAGACACGACCAGAAAATAACCAAGCGTGGAGAGAACAAACACCCATAATATCAGAGGTGGAAGACGTCAACGACCCACATAAACATAGAAGTTTAAACTAAATACAACCGGGTCGCACCCGGGTGGTTCGGTCGATGCAGAGTTTATGAGGGGCGAACAACGGCATATAAATATTTTAGGTACAACAACAGCATGAGTATAGTGGAAGAATTAACAGGTGATGTGAATCCATCTCAGCGAGTTTCTTATAGAGCACCAGTCTCAGAAATCTTAGGTACCCCTACTAGGATAATACTGGATACAGGAGCCTTAGTAAACAGAGTATCCAATAATATGTTTAAAAAATTATGCCAGTAGACAGAACTACCGACATTGCCAGTATTCCTTCAGGATACAGACTATGTTAGCAGTGAAAGTGGGAAATACAGCTTTTTGTTTGCGTTCCGGTGATTCGCAAATCAGCTGAAGACTGTATCATCGGATTGGATACAATGAAGGAAAAAGACTTGAAAATAGACTTCAAAACATGGTGAAGTCAGTTTTAGCAGTAACTGAAAATTAGTCCAAGTTGATGAGGAACAAAATCGTGGAAAGTTCTGTCAGGGGCATGGAATGACACTTATCGGAAAGGAGAAGCGTCGTTAGCGTACAAAAGGATGAAAGCAAAGGAAGATACTTGGATATCTGAAAAGGGTGAAGAGAAGGCCAAAGGTGCTGATGGAACTGAGGTGGAACAAAGGAACCACCTGTCCAGGATCCAGGAGCAGTATAGTCCGGCTTTTGAAGAAAGACGTGGGATCATTCATCGATTTACATGCCCCTTAGAAATGTTTCCACATACGACATACTGTAAGAAATCATATCAAGTTCCGTGGAGACTGAAGAAGTCGGTGGATGAAGAAATAGACAGGATGATAAATTGGGACGTAGCCGTACTCCCGATGAGACCACATATATCACATACATAAGATACATACGTACGACTGCATGCCCTCATGGCGATATCCATTAATAAAATATTGTAGGTTTTCGAGCCGCGTCAGGTAGTTAACCGCCCACGAGCTTTCGGCAGAGATCTCTTCTGCCATTGTCAAGTGGTTGCCTGTCGTGTGAACGCGGCTGCTATGCTTACGTAGCTGCGCCAACACCAGTGACGTCACTGCTCCTCAGTCCCGCGCCATATACGGCTATGTTTTGGTACTGCTGTTTACTGAAGTTGCTGACCAGAACTGACTCGAAATACACGATGACACCCCACTTAGAAAATCTGTTTGTTGGCTTGCTTTCCTGCAGTTGCTAACTGACTCTATGTGGCAGCAGGGAGCGAATGACACTTCTATGTGCTCTAACAAGCGCGCTGCCCTGTGCAACTACGCCAAGACGCATATTACGAATCGAAGTTTGGACAACTGCTCTATTTACCCGATGGGTGTCATTTTTCTGAATGGCTGCGCAACCCTCTTCTGAAACTCCGCAGGTACTTACGAATGACTCTGCATTTTCGTACCTGAAGTCTGCATGTCAACGAAGCTTATATCCAATCCTGAACCCATCGTTCTCCAACACAGATGTGGTTCACGCAGCTTGATTTCTTGTTGAGAACATTTAACAGACATTCGGTTCCTCGTGGCATAACGAACGGAAAAGTACTTGAGCTAAGCTACACTTTTCCGCAGAGATTAGGTAAAGTTGACATTACATGTTTCCAGAAATGTTCGTAGCGCTATAAGATTTCCTTTAAACAGTACCGTGCTAGTACACGTTGAAGCAAGCGTATTGTTCCTGCCACACTCAAAGCTGTTTACGAATTAATACCGATAACTAAAAGAGTACAGACATTAATCAGCCGTTTCTGTGCCTGGATTGTAAGCTACAGCGGCCATGCTGCAGGCGAACAGTGCCGTATTTCTTAGTGAGTGGCATCTCCGTTTCCACTAATTAGCCCGTCTTCAGTGAATTCGGGCTTAATTAACGGCTGCCAACACAAGGCGCTCCCGTTTAGTCTCCAAATGACAGAAGGTATCTGAGGGTAAATATTTCAAACCGTCATGAGAGTTGGCAGCTCGTTAGCGTATTTTGTGTTCATCCAGGTGGCTTATGCCGACATCGGGATCATTATTGAAAAATTCGTGTCACGTGACCGGACTCCATGACCGTAATCAGTAGCGCATTGAAGCGCAGCTCTACTGTAGCACAATGGTTCCCAACCCTTCTTAGACCCTGTACGAAACCAGATGCCCGTGGGTACCCCAAAAATTTTACAGGTTGATGAAAGCTGTGTGCCTTATCGTGACACGAACACGGTATCTTCCCCTTTGCGAGCGATGCTCTTACCGAATGAGTTATTGAGGAACCACTACACAATCTTCAAACTTCACGGGACAGACCCTCTGCAGAAGGGATATTGCGGGGAAACGGCTTAACCGCAGCTTGGGCCGTTGTTTCCAGAATACTCTCTGACTCTGCAGCGGAACGTGCACTGACTCGAAACTTGAAGTTTCAGAATCTTTCACACGCAGGGTGAAAATTCATTCGTGGAACAGCCACCAACATAGGTTAGCAATTAAGTGTTGGCATAAAAGAAATGAAAGTTAAAAGAGAGAAGAAAATATATTTAAAGTGGCGGAAAATTAAAATTTTTTATGTATCCATCTATCAAATAAAACTAAAATCTTTGTAGATTTTTCGTTAAATAAAGCTGTAACGAAAAGGGCGGTACTGTCATTTATAACATTTTTTAATTATTATTCCGTTATATCGGCTATTTCATGCCAGTCGAAATCTCACTATAACAAGCTGGACTCAATTTAACAAGTTCCGGCGAAAAGAATCAGTATTCACTTTTTCCCTCGACAATAATGTATACACTCCAGCAACCTTTTGTCTTAAAGACCAATGTTCTGTTTTATGAGAACTATTTCTCAGGCCATTGTCCTCGTTGAGCGGTAAAATATTCTACTTTAGCCGGAATGTCAAATGTTCCAGGAAAATATTTCAAGTGGGGTACTGTTTTGCTACACATCCCATAGTGCTAGTCTTTATTTAATATTTTTAAAAAAATTGTAGAAGTTTCTAGAGCAAGAAGAGTTCAGATTTGAGTGTTTTTAACTAGTTTTATATTCATATGATGTTTATAATTTGAATAAAGGCGTTCAGTTTCTTAAATGCCATCTCTTATCTCTGTACTACTTTCCAGCGATTGTGAAATACTGATGACTCCCACATAAACCGTTATCTATTTTCATGCGATACATCTTTTACATAGAAAAGGACGTGACAGTGCACACGAATACTGATCCTAAACTGAATTTTCTAGACTTTCTCTTCTCCTTGCGAATGTGAAAATGGACATCTATGACTGCAGCGCATAAGAAGCCCATTAGTAATAGTTTTTGTTTGTCCATCCTTCTGACTGGAGCTTTGAAGGAGTGCGTTCGTTCACTTATGTAATAAAATGGAACGCCTACAGCAGTGCTCACGATATTATTTATTGTATGATTACCAGTTTCGCTGCTTTAGTAATATTTTTCAGGCCTTAGCTGACAGTGAGATGTTAACTACAATCCTATACACCATTCACTCAGTGGCCAACATCTACGAACTGGTTTTCGCAGACTACCTATAACCACGACTTTGTGTCTCCAAATATCAACTACCAGTTACCACTGTTGATATCCCCTAGGTTCGTCTGGGCGGTCAGTTGCTCAATAGTTGCACATATATTCGCCCGTATACGTCTCCACAGTCTTCGTGCACCCCTGCAATCTACGGCCCATGGTGCAACACATTTGCCTCGGCCCTAGTTTTGTATAGCACTACCCGTAATTTGACGTGAACGGTACACTATAACCGCGCCGGCACGCGAACAGTTTAAAAATTTACCCATTTCTAAAATGCTTTCACCCTCGGCCCTAAAACCAACGGTTATGCCAGTCTGTACGTCAGATAAATTTCTCCGTTTCCCTGTTAAGACAACGACTGTATTGTTTTCTGCGTCTCCCCATTACGCTTTTATTCTGTCCATTGCTAGTGCTGCCATCTGCCATCTGAGATAGGTTATTGCACTTTGATGTTGAGCATAGGAGGTGGTCACTTTAATGGACCTCAACCGTGGATATACGAAGGCAAGACTGGTGTAAACGCGATGGTTTGTTTGAACACCATAATGCTTTACTGGGCTTGACGCTACTGGAAGTGCTACGAGTCTGTCTTCAGGATTGACTTACACCGACAGTTATACTGGGAATCTTGTTGAAACTGCTGAGAGATCATTAAAAAAGACGTTCGACCACTATAATCAGAAATAATTTCGTTTCAGGCTGTGGAAGCTGAAGTATAACAGTTAAGTCAAAATTCTTGATTATTTTAAACGTCGTTGAAGTCATCCCATTGATCTGAATAAATAACGCATATCAAAGTGCTATTCTACTGTCTTCACTACCGTAGCTGTGAAGCCTCTGTAAAGTGACAATATTCTTGGACACCTCCAATTTCACTTCACATTTTATTAATTGATAAACGATTAAAATTTTATACGTTCATAGTAATATCCAAATTCACCCTGAATTCAATCCCCAGGTTTATGTAGCTAATGATAATATAAAGCACAGTTAAAAAAGATATTTTCCAGGAGAATATTGCCCGCAGTATGAATTTAGCTTGTTTATTTCTCTGGATGTCAGCATCATAGTAGATGTATTAGTCGACCACGATATTATTGCACCTGGAAATGAAGACGTTCCGTTCGACTCACCGTGAGCTTTTATTGTGATGTTTCATTAGGACGCTCTGAAACACTTGATAGTACAATGAAGAGCCGAAGAAACGGGTACACCTGCCCAGTATCGTGTAGGACCCCTGCGAGCACGCAGAAGTGCCACAACACGACGTGGCATGGACTCGACTAATGTCTGGAGTAGTGCTGGAGGGAACTGACTCCATGAATCCTGCTCGGCTGTCCAGAAATCCATATGAGTATGAAAGGGTTGAGATCTCTTCTGAACAGCACGCGCAAGGCATCCCAGATATGCTCAATAATGTCCATGTCTAGGGAGTTTGGTGACCAGCGGAAAACTCAGAAGAGCGTTCCTGGAGCCACTCTGTAGCAATTCTGACGTGTAGGGTGTTGCACTGAACTTCTGGAATTGCCCAAGTCCGTCGGAACGCACAATGGCCACGAATGGATGCAGGTGATCAGACTGGATGCTTACGTACGTTTAACCTATCAGAGTCGTGTCCAGACGTGTCAGGCGTCCCATATCACTCCAACTGCACACGCCCCACACCATTAAAAAGCCTCCAAAAGCTTGAACAGTCCTGTCCTGACAAACAGGCTCCATGGTTTCATGGATCCCATACCCGTACACGTCGATCCGCCTGATATAATTTCAAACGAGACTCGTCCGACCAGGCAACATGTTTCAAGTCATCAACAGTCCAATGTCATTATTGACGTGCCCAGGCGAGGCGTTAAGCTTTTGTCTTATGCAGTCATCAAAGGTACAGGAGTGGGCCTTCGGCTCCAAAAGCCCATATCGGTGATGTTTCGTTGAATGGTTCGCACGCTGACGCATGTTGATGGCCCAGCACTGAAATCTGCAGCAATTTGCGGAAGGGTTGCACTCGTGTCACGTTGAACGATTCTCTTCAGTCGGCGCTGGTCCCGTTCTTGCAGGATCTTTTTCCAGCCGCAGCGATGTCGGAGATTTGATGTTTGCCCGGGTTCGTGATGTTCACGCTACATTCGTCAAATGGTAGTACAGGAAAATCCCGTCTCAATCGCTACCTCGGGATGCTGTGTACCATCGGTCGTGCGCCGACTATACCACAACGTTCAGGCTGACCTAAATACTGATAACCTGCCATTGTAGCAGCAGTAACCGATATAATAACTACGCCAGACACTTGGGATTGTCTTATATCGGCGTTGCCTGTTTACATATCTCTGTATTTGAATACACATGCCTATACCTGTTTCTTTGGCGCTTCAGTGTATATGTACGCCTGACCTAAAAGCACTGACAAGACGATGCGTTTTCCTCAGTCACCGCTGTACGTGTTTAACCTCATAGCATGTTTCCTATAACGACAAAGGGAGACCAATTGCAATAGTATCGTGGTCGGGCAGCAGTCAAGAGTAAAGGGTGTGACGCTAACCCATTGGAGGGCCAAGACACTGTCACAACACAACACCACACAGGGAGCTAGGACGTCGCGGGTGACGGGTGACAGAGTGAACGGGGACGAATGATGCGGGAGTACGTGCAGAAATATTCAGAAAGTTAACAGTTGTAGTACAGAATATCGAGGGGTCAAAATAGGAGTGAATACCGCATATAAAAAAAAAACTGAGAGGTTTTATTTGACGAAATGAACATCATAAAAAACGTGGTGTAGTCGTTGGTAATCTTGTATGTTAACAGCTGATGATGCCAGACAATGTGAAAATAATAAGTTATAATTGGAAGAGAATAAGTGTAGGTCTGTTATTTTATTTACTTTTTCCCTACGAATCATCTTCAAGGAAAGATCGACGCAATCATTCAAAGCTCACCACCATCTTGCAGGTGCGTAAGAGATTATTATACCCACATATGGGAGAATACTTCTTCAATCGTAGAAGTTATAATTGGGCGCTCTTTCGATGTAAAGGCTGTGGAATTCATTGTTCAAGATAAAATTTTGCATGTCAAAGATTATGTCACCAACATTTCGCTGCAGTCAGATTACATCACATGAAAAGACGCAAATTCTATTGCGCAAACAGACGGTAATATTGACATGTAACCGACAGAAAAAGTTTAGTAACAGAGTCACTATAGGAGTATTACATCCCTCTATCTCTCTGGAGAGCACTAGTGGCAACTTATAGCCTCGCACCATGAAATACTGCACTTGAGTTTTGATTACATCTTGGAGCATCTCCAGGTTTGTATATGTACCGCCACAGTGCCGATACAAACGCGAGGAAGCCAAGGAGGAAAGAAATTTGGAATTTTGTTTGCAATCGAGATCATGAAGGACTATGCTATACCTCACTGGATAATCCATCAATGGGCTCGCAACAAGTTGAGCCCTCCATGCTTTTAAGAGAGATTGCTTCCTCTCACACCCCATATAGCCCCGACAGTGGCTCTACTTTTGGAAACAAGAGGAAGGAAGGCAGGAACATTAAGGTTCAACGGTCCATCGGCGGCAGGGCATTATAGACGAAGCATATGCTCGGACAGTTTCAAGAATGTGGAAGAAAATCATTTTAATTTTTTAAATGGGGTCTCCTTCGACCACTTCAGCCTCGCCTACACTCGCATTAACGCTTTCGTCGACCCAATCTTGTATCTCGAAATAGAATTTCCTTTTATTTTTTATATTTTTACGACATTGTGAAATAATCATGTCACTGAGTCGTAAAAGACATGAAAATTAAAGAGAATAACCACCTGATAACTTTTTCACCATTGACAGCTTATGATTTCTACAAATAATATTTTACTCAAGGGGTTCATCCTGGAAAAGATACAAAATAAGATGCTGTCATCTGCAAAGAAGTGTTTCCCACGCGTCGAGAGCAGTTTTTCTCTACATAAGTTGGCGGTCTTCATCGAGGTGCAGACAGAACACTGGTACACACACTAACAATCCTCGAAGTCGCACGGCTAATGATATACCTTGCAAGAACTCCCTCCCCCCTCACGCTCGTACTAAACATCCAGAAATGTCTCAGTTTAGAAGGTGATTTCGTACATAGTGGAATAAGTGACGTACAATATAACTGGCCACGCTTTCCCATCCACTCTTGCAGTAATTAAGGCAGTCCGTCCTCGAACTGACTTAGTGACATTTCGTGTTATAGTTTTTGTAACTTTGAAAGGTAACATTGGTGGGACTATTTAAATGATTGAGAATGTGTCAAAATTTAGTGTTGTAACAATATTAATTTTTTTTAAACCAGACATAAATCAGGCTAAACAAGTTATACATTGAAAACGCTAAACAACTAACAGATTCCAGAATGAGATTTTCACTCTGCAGCGGAGTGTGCGCTGATATGAAACTTCCTGGCAGATTAAAACTGTGTGCCCGACCGAGACTCGAACTCGGGACCTTTGCTTTTCGCGGGCAAGTGCTCTACCAACTGAGCTACCGAAGCACGTCTCACGCCCGGTACTCACAGCTTTACTTCTGCCAGTACCTCGTCTCCTACCTTCCAAACTGTACAGAAGCTCTCCTGCGAACGTTTCAGAACTAGCACTCCTGAAAGAAAGGATATTGCGGAGACATGGCTTAGCCACAGCCTGGGGGATGTTTCCAGAATGAGATTTTCACTCTGCAGCGGAGTGTGCGCTGATATGAAACTTCCTGGCAGATTAAATCTGTGTGCCCGACCGAGACTCGAACTCGGGACCTTTGCCTTTCGCGGGCAAGTGCTCTTACCCGCGAAAGGCAAAGGTCCCGAGATCGAGTCTCGGTCGGGCACACAGTTTTAATCTGCCAGGAAGTTTCAACTAACAGATTATTTACTACTTCACTGGGTGGATGCTGGGTGGTAAAGACAGTTTAGCTAGGTGATTAGTGAGTCAAGCACTCTAGCCCTAAAATGTGGATAACTGAATTGATCTGACACTGAGCAGACTTTGATTGATCAAATCTATTGAAGTTTCTCTACATAGGTGCAGCTGATAGCAATTGGCGATTGTGATCTGTACGCCCTGATAATCGCGGAGCGTCAGTACGTTCCCTGTGTACATCGTGCGGCGACGTGAATTGCAGCTGGCGAAATGCATGCGGCGGGGGAGGTGAGGCGTGGAGGCGGCACCTGTGAATAGATCGCGGCCACGAACTAAATGCAAAAATCTCAAGGTCTAGTAATCAAGCAGACAGATCGCAAATCACGGTAGATTTCAGTGTGTGACACTCCCTTTCGGTGGCCATATCAAGGGTCAATTTGGCTCTCTTATACGACAGAGCACACAAGGATACCAAACGTCAAGACTGGTAAACCAAAAACAAATAAGTGTGCCCTCGGCAAACGAGTAGTCCGAGACATTTGAAGTCACACTGTCAGTACAGTAAGAACTTCACCACAGGTCGCAAGTACCAACCACATATGCCAGAGCTTCGACCAGAAGTGCTTACCAGACCAAAGTCCTGCATCTCTCCAGAAAAAAATTCCGTTTTCCCGCAAAGTGCGCGAACGACACCGCCTTCACCACATCTTGAGCCAATCACAGGGCTCTAGAGGCGCTAAATCTCCTGTCCCACATGACAGCACAAACTAATGCGGAACCAGAGCAAGAGTTAAGCAACCTGTGTCTGAAAAAAAAGAAACCATTAGTTATTGGATTTTTTAAGTTTTTGCAGAGGGGGAAGAGATGATTCTCTCCAAAGTCGTGTCTCTTTCCACAGAAACAAGTGAACAGATACAATCTCAAAGATCTTTATCTAAATCACTTGTGTAATTAGTCCTAGGTATGAGATGTAATAAAGATTCTATCTCTAAACGTTTCACGGACTCCAATTATTTCTTATACAACTGTGGCGGCTGAGGGAAGTGGTTCACTGGCCTACTTGCACTATTGGCGAACACAAAAACTTGTCAATTTTTATTACATATGGCTCTGCACACAATGGCTAGTTTATGACTCCACTGCATAGACGTATTCCTGTAAACCGTCGCCCAACCCAGGCTCCTGCTGGCACTGTGGCAGGTATCACAGCGCTGTTCTGCTGGAGCCCTGTCTCGGCGAGGGGCTGCCCTGTCTGCCCTTTACGGCTGTCGGCCTGTTTGGCAAGATTTACTAAGGGATGGGCTCGCCACCAATTGCTTTCAACTCCCAACAAACTGTTTCTACGAGCTAAGAATCATAAAAAATACCTCATATTTTTCCTGCTCCTAGTCCCATCATAGGCTCTTCCATAAGGTAGACAGCAGTCATCAGAAACTATAAAAAATATTAGTTTTGTCATCAGTTCGTTTACAAGAGATAACTTATTTGCGCGATGATTGTTACATAGCCGTTTGTTAAGCAAACGCTAATGGTATTTGCAATTTGTGTGTGTGAAAATTAACTGCCCATTAATGCATCAGAAAGCTCCATTGCCTATGCGGGAAGTGATGATTTATTTGGAAAAGCACGAATCCCGACACTGAAGCTCATACCAAATTAAAAGCTTTGCATCAATAAGCCAAAGGCTCAAAAGCAAAACGAACTTTTTTTCAAAAACTTAATGAAGTAATGACTTCTGACACTTTGAAGGTCATTGCTAAAGAAGAGAGCAGCCAGGTGTCGGTCAATCGGCAGTTGAAAGAAGGGTCAAGGTTAATTCATGGAATCGATCACGAGTTATTTGAGGAAGGGAGAAATGCCAAGACTCAGTGGAGAGGTATTATATTCTACAATTAAGTTATGTATTGATGTACTTGTAATATAAATTTTACATCTAACTGCGTTTGAAAATAAGAGAAAACAGAAAAACCTCAGTTCATTCAAAGCTGATAATTTTACCGAAATTTCGCTCTTTCAAATTAGCAAGGTAAAAAGTAGGCAAATGTCTGTCTCGTTCTTGTCGACCCGCCATTTCATGGGATGTCTTCTCTTGTTTCAGGGAGCAGGCTACCCAAATTGAAAGGCGGATGGTGAGAGCTGTTTGTTGTTCGAAAAAAATGTGTTCTTGATAAATTTGAACTAGTATTTCAACAATAAAATAAAATTTGTTATATTTGTATTTTCCTTATCACTATGTATGTCGAAAGCCCCTTCTGAAGTTCCTATGGGCCTTCTAAAGCCAAGGCACCGTATTTGGATTTCGGTATGGTTTCAAAACTTTTATAATCACCAGGTTTTCAATAGTTATGTAGCTCAAGTGACTTAATAAAAGTAATCCAACTGTATAACATTTATGTTCCTGTCTCTTGTTCTGTGACCTTGATCGTCTGGTCATGTCCGATGACAACTAGTATTCTGATTCAGAAATGAAACTGTGTCAATGCATGGAATCGTGCAGCAGAACTATCAGAATTTTGTAAGAATTAACCATATTCCGGAAATTATCAATCATAAATTTAATCAGTTTCTTTCTAATGAAATGACAGTATTTCTTACCAAACTTGATTTGGGTGATAAGTTCCACAAGTCATGTAGCCCGCACTGGAATCAAAATGAATATTTCGTCAATCCTTTGCATCCATTTATTAAACTGAAAATTGTAAATAATCCGGGTGAGAGGGGCGTCGAGCTCATGGTGGGTTAAAAATTAAAAACATTAAAAAAAAGAAATAAATAAAAATTAGAAATGGAAGCAGCATGTGTTTCACATTGTCTCTGAGTATCGCCAAAAGTTTATAGAGTTAAAACAGACTTCATCAAATAATAAGCATCTTTAAAGGAAAATTTGTTTCACAAATGTTCGAAAGAGTCTTTTCAGGGACTTCATTATTAAAATTAATACAGCAATTTTATAACCACGTAGGAAATAATAAAATTATCTGTTACTTCTGACAACATTATTTTACATACGAAATAAATACGAATTTATGTTTTTTCCTTCCTTTTACACGTCGAGGGTGACGAGCTCTCCTTCTTTTCGTATTGAGCCAAAATTTCACACAACTCATATTTTGTGCATTAGAACTGGATGGCAAAACAAAGAAAAATTCACTTGTGGGCGATAAAAAAAAAGCCTAATGACCATTAAAGTAAAAAAATTACTACCATTAAACTGAAAAACAATATTAAAAATGTCGTCTTCTACTACGGTACCCCTTAAGATATAACAGGTGAATTATCTCGCAACTGCTCTAAAAGCAATGGAAGAAACAACTCACAAAATGTATGCACGTCAGTAAGTCTGCGTGGTGGTAGGACAGTAAAACAGTAAAAAGTAGTTGGAAAATAAAGATGTGTCAAAAAAAGGTGTTTTATAACATGTGAAACCGATGCTGTATCACAAGCATTTGATAGTGTCATATAGGAGTAGAAGCAATACCGGAATGTTCGCTGACGATGGTGTTACCTAAACGAAACTTTAGTATTTGGACGATCGTACGGAAATCAGAAATACTTGTACATAATACCCGCTTGGTGCAATGGAAGGCAACAGGCTTTAAATTTGGATGATAACTGTCACAAAGAACAGAAGGCACCGGGTAGTACGCAATTAAACGCTTATTGATCACTTAACTGAACACATCCGATAGTGAGAAAAAGATAAGAGGAAGAACTGTGACCTAGTGTGGCGGCACGGCAGCTCAACGTCTGTAATAGAAAAACTGAGTGAAGTGTTTAACTATAAACTTGAAGGGTTGTCGCCGGCCGTGGTGGTCTAGCGGTTCTAGGCGCTCCGTCCGGAGCCGCGCGACTGCTACGGTCGCAGGTTCGAATCCTGCCTCGGGCATGGATGTGTGTGATGTCCTTAGGTTAGTTAGGTTTAAGTAGTTCTAAGTTCTAGGGGACTGATGACCACAGATGTTGAGTCCCATAGTGCTCAGAGCCATTTGAACCATTTTTTTTGAAGGGTTGTCCTGTGATGTCCGCGCAGACCATATGCTGACAACAATAACCAACGATATGAAGAAAAAAAGGAGGGAATCATCTCTGATTAGCAATCTTATGTTTTGTATCCCGGGTTAGAACCTAGTCATTACTTAAAATCTGGATAGAGATCAGCAGTAGCGTCGCAAAACTTTCGGCATAACAAGCCACCCTCAATCTGCCAACGGTCTTCTCGAAGGGGGCAGAGAAGCGAACGGAAATTTAGGAAACCAGCATTAAAAGGCAACGAAGCAGCAATGATCGCTGGCATGGAGTTGCAGAACGCAATGGCAAATACTGCATTTAAGACACATAAGCTGCACCACAGGACATGTGGCCTGCAATAGAGAAAGTGTCACGATGACCTCTCCATTGGCAAAGCATTCCGGATTAGTCTCTCATTTGAATCTCCGGTAAGGGAGCTGACCTTACGAAAAAAATAGAATAAGCAACGAAACGGTAACATTCTATTAGTTGAAGCATGTAATGTAAGTCTGAATGTAAGTTTGAATGTGGCAGGAAGTCAGGAATTCTGAAAAGGGACGTTATAAGGCTCGCTCTCGATATAATGGGTGGGAGTCGCTAAAGGGAAATGAACAGAATGTATAAGTATTTCTGGTCAGACTGACACAGAGTCAAATCAACAGCAACAGTATAACGGGAGCAGGGTTTGTTGTGAGTACCAACCTAGAGCAGAATGTAACTCCGAACTTCAAATGGTTCAAATGGCTCTGAGCACTATGGGACTCAACTGCCGTGGTCATAAGTCCCCTAGAACTTAGAACTACTTAAACCTAACTAACCTAAGGACAGCACACAACACCCAGCCATCACGAGGCTGAGAAAATCCCTGACCCCGCCGGGAATCGAACCCGGGCGTGAACTCCGAACTAGTCAGTGACAGCGTTGCTCTCATCGCAATCGACAGCAAACCAACGCCGACAATAATAGTTCAGGTATACACACCGACGTCGAAAGCAGAAGACGAAGAGTTATAGAAAGTGTAGGAGGATACTCAAGGAATAGTTCAATAACTAAAGTGAGATGTAAATCAAGTAATTGTGGTGGCGTCAATATGGTAGTAGGGAAAGCAGCAGAATAAAAGGTTACGGGATGAATAGGAATGAGAGAGGAGAAAGAATGACTGCGTTCTGTAACAAATTTCAGCACGTAATAGCGAATACTCTGTTAAGGCATCACAAAAGAAGGAGGTAGGCTTGGAAAACCCTCGTATATACGGAAAGATTCCAGCTGGATTTCATCATCGTGAGACAGATATTCTGAAATCATATATTGGATTCTAAGGCCTAACCAGAAGCAGTTACAGAATGAGATCACAATTTAGTAATTATGAAGGGTAGACTGAAGTTGAATGCACTCGTACGGAAGAATCAATGTAGATGGAAATGCGACACTGATGCAATGAGGAAGGATGAGGCACATTTAAAGTTCGATAAAGATGTGGATACTGCGATAAAAAATATCACAGCCAATATTTCAGGTGAAGTGAGGATCTCGAAAAACAGCAATCAAAAACGTTGCAAGGATAAGCATAGATATTAGGAAGGTAGCTATGAAGAGGTCTTGTGTAAGAGAAGAAATATTTCAATGGAGCTACGAAAATGTTTAGGGAAAATCAGGAATACAGCAGTATAAATCATTAAAGAATGAAATAAATAGAAAGTGCGGGTAAGCTAAGACGAACAGGTTGCAGGAAATATGTGAAGGAATTAGACTGTAACCGGAATTCCACTGTTAAACGCGGAGGAGAGGCCGGATAGGTGGAAAGAGTACAGTGAATGTCTCTATGAGGAGAACTAATTGTCTGATGACCTGATAGAGATACACATTGAATTCGATTTGGAAGACCTATGGGATTCGTTGCTAGACTCAGACTTTAAAAGAGCAGATGGGGTACATAGCACTGCATCGGAATTTCTAAAATCATTGGAGGAAATGGGAACAAATCGACTATTCACGTTTGTGTGCAGAAGATATGAGACAGGTGTCATACCATCAGACTTTCCGAAAAAAGTCATCTACACGACTCCGAAGATTCCAAGAGACGACAAGTGTGAGAACCATTGCACAATCAGGTTAATAGCTCATGAAGCCAAGTTGCTGACAAGAATAATATATATAAGAATGTAAAATAAAATTGACGTGACGATCAGTTTGGCTTAGAAAATTTCAGAGCACTAGAGACAGTACTGACGTTGCGCTTGATAATGGAAACAAGACTAGAGAAAATCAAGACTGTTCATAAGATCATTCGATCTGGTAAAAGAGCGAAATTGTGCAAGATGTTCGTAAGTCTGAGAAATGTAGGTGTAAGTTGTAGGAAAAGACTGGTAACATAGAATATGTACAAGAACCAAGCGCTAACAATGAGATTAGGAGACCAAGAACGAAGTGCTAGGAAAAAATGGATGTAAGAAAGAGATGCAACCTTTCGCCCCTACTGTTCAATCTGTACACTGAAAAAGCAGAAGGGATGTAAATGGTAATATTCACTGATGACATTTCTATACAGGGTGTTACAAAAAGGTACGGCCAAACTATCAGGAAACATTCCTCACAAACAAATAAAGAAAAGATGTTATGTGGACATGTGCCCGGAAACGCTTAATTTCCATGTTAGAGCTCGTTTTAGTTTCGTCAGTATGTACTGTACTTCCTCGATTCACCGCCAGTTGGCCCAATTGAAGAAGGTAATGTTGACTTCGGTGCTTGTGTTGACATACGACTCATTACAGTACTAGCATCAAGCACATCAATATGTAGCATCAACAGGTTAGTGTTCATCACGAACGTCGTTTTGCAGTCAGTGCAATGTTTATAAATGCGGAGTTGGCAGATGCCCATTTGATGTATGGATTAGCACGGGGCAATAGCCGTTGCGCGGTACGTTTGTATCGAGACAGATTTCCAGAACGAAGGTGTCCCGACAGGAAGACGTTCGAAGCAACTGATCGGCGTCTTAGGGAGCACGGAACATTCAAGCCTATGAGTCGCGATTGAGGAAGACCTAGAACGACGAGGACACCTGCAAAGGACGAGGTAATTCTTCGTGCAGTTGACAATAACCCTAATGTCAGCGTCAGAGAAGTTGCTGCTGTACAAGGTAACGTTGACCACGTCACTGTATGGAGAGCGCTACGGGAGAACCAGTTGTTTCCGTTCCATGTACAGCGTGTGCAGGCACTATCAGCAGCTGATTGGCCTCCACGGGTACATTTCTGCGAATGGTTCCTCCAACAATGTGTCAATCCTCTTTTCAGTGCAAATGTTCTCTTAACGGATGAGGCTTCATTCCAACGTGATCAAATTGTAAATTTTCACAATCAACATGTGTGGGCTGACGAGAATCCGCACACAATTGTGCAATCACGTGATCAACACAGATTTTCTGTGAACGTTTGGGCAGGCATTGTTGGTGATGTCTTGATTGGGCCCCATGTTCTTCCACCTACGCTCAATGGAGCACGTTATCATGATTTCATAAGGGATACTCTACCTGTGCTGCTAGAACATGTGCCTTTACAAGTACGACACAACATGTGTTTCATGCACGATGGAGCTCCTGCACATTTCAGTCGAAGTGTTCGTACGCTTCTCAACAACATATTCGGTGACCGATGGATTGGTAGAGGCGGACCAATTCCATGGCCTCCACGCTCTCCTGACCTCAAGCCTCTTGACTTTCATTTATGGGGGTATTTGAAACCTCTTGTCTACGCAACCCCGGTACCAAATGTAGAGACTCTTCGTGCTCGTATTGTGGACGGCTGTGATACAGTACACCATTCTTCAGGGCTGCATCAGCGCGTGAGGGATTCCATGCGACGGAGGGTGGATGCATGTATCCTCATTAACGGAGATTTCGAACATATCCTATAACAAAGAGTTTGAAGTCACGCTGGTACGTTCTGTTGCTGTGTGTTTCCATTCCATGATTAATGTGATTTGAAAAGAAGTAATAAAATGAGCTCAAACATGGAAAGTAAGCGTTTCCGGACACATGTCCTGCCCGCATCTCGTGGTCGTGCGGTAGCGTTCTCGCTTCCCACGCCCAGGTTCCCGGGTTCGATTCCCGGCGGGGTCAGGGATTTTCTCTGCCTCGTGATGGCTGGGTGTTGTGTGCTGTCCGTAGGTTAGTTAGGTTTAAGTAGTTCTAAGTTCTAGGGGCCTTATGACCACAGCAGTTGAGTCCCATAGTGCTCAGAGCCATTTGAACCATTTGAACACATGTCTACATAACATATTTTCTTTCTTTGTGTGTGAAGAATGTTTCCTGAAAGTTTGGCCGTACGTTTTTGTAACACCCTGTAATTATGGAGAGTGAACAACAATTACAGGACCTAGTGCTGGTTTGAACATTCAAAGAAGACTAGAATATGTAGTCAGAGGAAAAAACTGATGAAAAGCGAAAGTAACAAGAAGTTTCGTAAATGAGAATAGAGAGAAACTTAACATCAAAATTGGAGATCACGAAGAAGGCGAAATTAAGGAATAACCTATGTGGACGAAGAAAGAATGACATGAAAAAGAGACTAGGACAGGTAGAAAGAGCATACCCGACAAAGAGAAGCCTACTTATATCACAGATATGCCTAAATTTGAGGAAGGAATTTCTGAGAATGAACATCTGGAGCACAGCATTGTATGGTGGTGGAATCATGGACTGTCGGAAAATCGAAACAGAAGACAGTCGAAGCATTTGGCATATTGTGCTACGGAAGAACGTTGAAAATTAGGTGGACTGATGCAGTATCGAATGAGGAGGTTCTTTGCAGAACGGGAGAGGAAAGGAAAACATGAAAACACTGACGAGGAGAAGAGACAGGATAGTAGGATATGTGTTGGTACATCAGCGAATAATTTCAAAGGTGCTACAGGGATCAATAGAGGGTAAAAACTGCAGAGAAAGAGAGAGATCTGATCACATTCAGCAAATAATTGAGGACGTAAGTTACAATTACTACGAGGGCAGTTCAATAAGTAATGCAACACATTTCTTTTCTCGGCCAATTTTGGTTGAAAAAACCGGAAATTTCTTGTGGAATATTTTCAAACATTCCCGCTTCGTCTCGTATAGTTTCATTGACTTCCGACAGGTGGCAGCGCTGTACGGAGCTGTTAAAATGGCGTCTGTAACGGATGTGCGTTGCAAACAACAGGCAGTGATCGAGTTTCTTTTGGCGGAAAACCAGGGCATCTCAGATATTCATAGGCGCTTGCAGAATGTCTACGGTGATCTGGCAGTGGACAAAAGCACGGTGAGTCGTTGGGCAAATCGTGTGTCATCATCGCCGCAAGGTCAAGCAAGACTGTCTGATATCCCGCGTGCGGGCCGGCGGTGCACAGCTGTGACTCCTGCAATGGCGGAGCGTGCGAACACACTCGTTCGAGATGATCGATGGATCACCATCAAACAACTCAGTGCTCAACTTGACATCTCTGTTGGTAGTGCTGTCACAATTGTTCACCGGTTGGGATATTCAAAGGTTTGTTCCCGCTGGGTCCCTCGTTGTCTCACCGAACACCATAAAGAGCAAAGGAGAACCATCTGTGCGGAATTGCTTGCTCGTCATGTGGCTGAGGGTGACAATTTCTTGTCAAAGATTGTTACAGGCGATGAAACATGGGTTCATCACTTCGAACCTGAAACAAAACGGCAATCAATGGAGTGGCGCCACACCCACTCCCCTACCAAGAAAAAGTTTAAAGCCATACCCTCAGCCGGTAAAGTCACGGTTACAGTCTTCTGGGACGCTGAAGCGGTTATTCTGTTCGATGTCCTTCCCCATGGTTAAACGATCAACTCTGAAGTGTATTGTGCTACTCTTCAGAAATTGAAGAAACGACTTCAGCGTGTTCGTAGGCACAAAAATCAGAACGAACTTCTCCTTCTTCATGACAACGCAAGACCTCACACAAGTCTTCGCACCCGAGAGGAGCTCACAGAACTTCAGTGGACTGTTCTTCCTCATGCACCCTACAGCCCCGATCTCGCACCGTCGGATTTCCATATGTTTGGCCCAATGAAGGACGCAATCCGTGGGACGCACTACGCGGATGATGAAGTTATTGATGCAGTACGACGTTGGCTCCGACATCGACCAGTGGAATGGTACCGTGCAGGCATACAGGCCCTCATTTCAAGGTGGCGTAAGGCCGTAGCATTGAATGGAGATTACGTTGAAAAATAGTGTTGTGTAGCTACAAGATTGGGGAATAACCTGGTGTATTTCAATGCTGAATAAAACAACCCCTGTTTCAGAAAAAAAATGTGTTGCATTACTTATTGAACTGCCCTCGTACTTTGAGATGAGAAGGTTGGCACAGGAGAGATACTCGTGGCGGGTCGCATCACACCGCTCAGAAGATTGATGACTCAAAATAAATAAATAAATAAAGTTCGAGCAGGCCTAATAAAATTAGAAGAGTGCGCGAAAAAAGTATTAGTGAGGGCAAATGGAACACTTAGATTTGTTGGTAAGGCCTGGGTAAAGGCAGCACATTTGTAAAAAGGAGTTGCGTATACTATGCTAGTGGGCTTATCCTAGAGTATTCCCCCAGTAAACGTTCGTAGGTTTCTGTTGTAAGTTCGTAGACCACAGTTATTTTGAAGAAGACGATTCATGGTACTAGACCGAAATGACCTGCTCGTATAGGGTAACGCGTAGCGCGCTAGCTTGCGAAGCAGAAAGCGATCCGGACTCGGCCCTAATCCGCGCAAGGTCTGACGACCGCGACGGGTGCATCGGCCAGTCACAGTGTGTTTTCAGGTGGTTTCCCACAGCCGTTCAGGAAAACACTGGGCTGGTTCCCAATTTCCTCCTCAGAACATTCAATACACAAACAATTAAAATATTATCACACACACAACAAAATTAACACAGTTCACATACAGGTGGCTCACACGATTCCCCTCCCTCAGGTAACTGACGGCTGTGGCGACAGTAAGGGCACCTGCGTGCAAAGTTAAATCTAGTAAAAATTGCCAAAACTTGAGTACAGGACCCGTATTAAACACGGGATAAGCGTTCATTGGGAGAATAAGAAGAAGAGTGTTGGAGTGCACATGTGGGTTTTTTAGGTTAGATAATTCCCTCCCTAGGCCCGACAAGACGCCTCCTGAGACGCGGCAAAATAGTAGGCAAAATGCAACAGGGAATAACAACATTAATCTGCTAATAGTAAACTACAGGAGCGTCTATAGAATGGTCCCAGAACTGCTCTCATTAATAAACGGTCGCAATGCCCACATAGTACTAGGGGCAGAAAGTTGGCTGAAACCGGATGTAAACAGTAACGAAATTCTACACTCAGATTGGAATGTATACCGCAGAGACAGGCTGGACAGTGAAGGGGGAAGCGTGTTTATAGCGATAAGAAGTGCAATAGTATCGAAGGAAATTGACGGAGATCCGAAATGTGAAATAATTTGGGTGAAGGTCACGGTTAAAGCAGGCTCAGACATGGTAATTGGATGTCTCTATAGGCCCCTGGCTCAGCAGCTGTTCTGACTGAGCACCTGAAGGATAATTTGGAAAATATTTCGAGTAGATTTCCCCACCATGTTATAGTTCTGGGTGGAGATTTTAATTTGCCGGATATAGACTGGGAGACTCAAACGTTCATAACGGGTGGCAGGGCCAGTGAAATTTTTTTAAGTGCTTTATCTGAAAACTACCTTGAGGAGTTAAACAGAGAACCGACTCGTGGCGATAACATATTAGAACTTCTGCTGACAAACAGACCCGAACTATTTGAAACAGTTAACGCAGAACAGGGAATCAGCGATCGTAAAGCGGTTACTGCATCGATGATTTCAGCCGTAAATAGAAATATTGAGAAAGGTAGGAAGATTTTTCTGTTTAGCAAAAGTGACAAAAAGCACATTTCAGTGTACCTGGTGGCTCAACACAAAAGTTTTGTCTCAAGTACAGATAGTGTTGAGGATCAGTGGCCAAAGTTCAAAACCATCGTACAATATGTGTTAGATGAGTATGTGCCACGCAAGATCGTAAGAGATCGAAAAGAGCCACCGTGGTACAACAACCGAGTTAGAAAACTGCTGCGGAAGCAAAGGGAACTTCACAGCAAACATAAACATAGCCAAAGCCTTGCAGACAAACAAAAATTACGCGAAGCAAAATGTAGTGTGAGGAGGGCTATGCGAGAGGCGTTCAATAAATTCGAAAGTAAAGTTCTGTGTACTGACTTGGCAGAAAATCCTAAGAAATTTTGGTCTTATGTCAAAGCGGTAGGTGGATCAAAAAAAAAAAAAAAACATGTCCAGACACTCTGTGACCAAAATGGTACTGAAACAGAGGATGACAGACTAAAGGCCGGAATACGAAATGTCTTTTTCCAAAGCTGTTTCACAGAGGAAGTCTGCACTATAGTTCCTTCTCTAGACTGTCGCACAGATGACAAAATGGTAGATATCGAAATAGACGACAGAGTGATAGAGAAACAATTTTTTTTTTATTCGTGTCAGAAGCACCATGGAAACAGGAATATAAAAAAATGAATAGCACACAGAAAAAAAATTAATTACAGGCATATGAAAATATATATAAATATATATACAAATATGTGTGCACAGAAACAGAATGTTATAGGCATTTGGCCCATAAGCGGGCTACGTCGACAGCATTTGGGGTTGCCAACATCAGATCCTCTAAAGTGCAGTGTGAAGGACATTCAGGGCAGTTATACATGTGCTGGGTCGTCTGCACCTCTCCACAGTCGCAGAGATTAGATGTAGTAGAATATCCCCACTTCAGAAGGTTAACTCTTGACCGTGCAGTGTTGGTGCGTAGCCTGTTTAGTGATCTCCAGACCACCCAGTCCTCATCGTAACCTGGTGCCAATTATTCCTTTGGTTCCATCCAGTGCCCTGCTCCCGACCGCTTCCATCTCTCCACCCTAGATCCAGGTTGGTCGCTAAAATCTTCGGTTGCTCTGAGAAAACTGCGTCTAGATTTCAAGCGTTTGGTGGCTGGCTGAGTTTTGTGGAGGGGGTGGCTCTCTGCCATCTCAGCCCTCGCTCTTTCACTATAGGCTGCCGCTTCTCTTCGCACTGCAGGAGGTGCAATCCCAGCAAGATGGTAGAGCTTGTCTGTTGGCGTCGGTTTCAGACATCCAGTGACGAGCCTGCAGGTCTCGTTCAGAGCAATGTCGACCTGTTTAGCGTGGGTAGAGTTGTACCAGACACTGCTTGCATATTCGCCTGCGGGGAAGCAAACTGCTAGTGCTGTGGTCCTCACTACCTCTGGCTTTGCGCCCCAGGAGGAGTTCGTTATTTTCCGAAGAATATTATTTCTGCCGCTCACCTTCATTTTGGTGTTAATACAGTGCTGTTTATACGTCAGAGCCCTGTCTAGGGTTACTCCTAGGTATTTGGGGTTAACGCAGTGTTCGAGGAGTGTGTCCTTCCCGAAGACACGCAGCTTACAGAAACAATTAAAATCGCTCAAAAGAGGAAAGGCCGCTGGACCTGATGGGATACCAGTTCGATTTTACACAGAGTACGCGAAGGAACTTGGCCCCCTTCTTGCAGCGGTGTACCGTAGGTCTCTAGAAGAGCGTAGCGTTCCAAAGGATTGGAAAAGGGCACAGGTCATCCACGTTTTCAAGAAGGGACGTCGAACAGATGTGCAGAACTATAGACCTATATCTCTAACGTCTATCAGTTGTAGAATTTTGGAACACGTATTATGTTCGAGTATAATGACTTTTCTGGAGACTAGAAATCTACTCCGTAGGAATCAGCATGGGTTTCGAAAGAGACGATCGTGTGAAACCCAGCTCGCGCTATTCGTCCACGAGACTCAGAGGGCCATAGACACGGGTTCCCAGGTAGATGCCCTGTTTCTTGACTTCCGCAAGGCGTTCGATACAGTTCCCCACAGTCGTTTAATGAACAAAGTAAGAGCATATGGACTATCAGACCAATTGTGGGATTGGTTTGAAGAACTCCTAGATAACAGAACGCAGCATGTCATTCTCAATGGAGAGAAGTCTTCCGAAGTAAGAGTGATTTCAGGTGTGCCGCAGGGGAGTGTCGTAGGACCGTTGCTATTCACAGTATACATAAATGACCTTGTGGATGACATCAGAAGTTCACTGAGGCTTTTTGCGGATGATGCTGTGCTATATCGAGAGGTTATAACAATGGAAAATTATACTGAAATGCAGGAGGATCTGCAGCGAATTGACGCATGGTGCAGGGAATGGCAATTGAATCTCAATGTAGGCAAGTGTACATTGCTGCGAATACATAGAAAGAAAGATCCCTTATCATTTAGCTACAATATAGCAGGTCACCAGCTGGAAGCCGTTAAATCCATAAATTATCTGGGAGTACGCATTAGGAGTGATTTAAAATGGAATGATCATATAAAGTTGATCGTCGGTAAAGCAGATGCCAGACAGAGATTCATTGGAAGAATCCTAAGTAAATGCAATCCGAAAACAAAGGAAGTAGGTTACAGTACGCTTGTTCGGCCACTGCGTGAATACTGCTCCGCAGTGTGGGATCCGTACCAGATAGGGTTGATAGAAGAGATAGAGAAGATCCAACGGAGAGCAGCGCGCTTCGTTACAGGATCATTTAGTAATCGCGAAAGCGTTACGGAGATGATAGATATACTCCAGTGGAAGACTCTGGAGGAGAGACGCTCAGTAGCTCGGTACGGGCTTTTGTTAAAGTTTCGAGAACATACCTTCACCGAAGAGGCAAGCAGTATATTGCTCCCTCCTACGTATATCTCGCGAAGAGACCATGAGGATAAAATCAGAGAGATTAGAGCCCACACAGAGGCGTACCGACAATCCTTCTTTTCACGAACAATACGAGACTGGAATAGAAGGGAGAACCGATAGAGGTACTCAAAGTACCCTCCGCCACACACCGTCAGGAGGCATGCGGAGTATGGATGTAGATGTAGAATAAGAAGAAGAAGAAGAAGAAGAAGAAGAAGAAAACAATAAAACAACTAAACCGCTGACGTTTCAACCGTCTTTACCGCAGGCATTTTCAGTGTTAGGAGTCATTGTCAAACGTTCACAACAGACTCCGAACGGTTTGAGGGAAGCACTCCTGCGATCATAACAGGTCGGTACAGCCCACCAATAATGTAACTGCCGGCCGATGTGGCCGAGCGGTTCTAGGCGCTTCAGTCTGGAACCGCGCGACCGCTACGATCGCAGGTTCGAATCCTGCCTCGGGCATGGATGTGTGTGATGTCCTTAGGTTAGTTAGGTTTAAGTATTTCTAAGTTCTAGGGGACTGATGACCTCAGATGTTAAGTCCCATAGTGCTTAGCGCCATTTGAACCATTTTGAATAATGTAACTGTGAAGTGATCGGTGAACTCAAACGGGAGTCCTCGTTAGAAAAACTACGTAGATTTAACGAAAACCTGTTGGTTGAATTTAGAAAATCTGTATTTGAGGACGACTGTGCAATCATTCTGTTTCTACCATCGTATACCTTGCGCAGGAATCGGGAAATGAAGACCAGATAGATCAGGACGCGAAAAGACGAAAGGTATTGTACGTTCCCTCGTTCTGTAAGCGAATGGAATGAGATAGAAAATCCTCTTTATCAATACGAAGTACCGTACGCCATGCACTGTACAGTTACGTGGACGTACACTGCCGGAAAAATTTCCAAACCCCGTAGAACTATGTTCAGTGGCCCCATACTATAATACGTGCATGCTGAGGGGTGATTCGATGCCACGGTCATCGGCCATCAAATGACGCTCAGAAGGTCTGTCTATGCACCCCATGTTCTGACTCTGCAGGCAGTAATTGTGCTGAATTTAGAGATGAACAACGTTGGTGCACAACCATACCGCGCTAATGAGTACGTACTCCTGTTGAATGGCTTCTGCCTTTTGAACGGAGTCGCATTGTGGGTCTGCGGGAAGTTGAAGGGACGTATCGACGGACTACTGCACATGTTGAGCGCAATATATCGGTAGTGTGTCGCTGCTTTCATCATTGGTCTGCGGAACATTCTCACACCTGGGGGACACGATTCTGGACGTCCGCGAACTCGAGACGCATGTCAAGATAGCCGCGTTGTTTGAGCAGCGGTGGCCCACCGAACATCATCCATGCACGAAATCCGGGAACGTGTTGCATTTGGTTTCTCATCAGGGACCATTGGGAAGCGTGTAAATGTAGCCTCTGGTCGGACTATGACTCACACCACGACACCGCCAAACTACTCTGGTGTCGTGAAAGAGTTAATTGGAGAGTGAAATGGTGCTCTGGTATCTTGAGTGATGAGTATAGTTTCTGTCTGTATGCGAGTAATGTACGTGCACATCTGTGGCGTGACACTGGTGGGCTGTCTATTCCGGCGTGAGTTCGCCCACAACACCGAGCTCGGGCCAGTGCTTCATGGTGCAACAGTCACAATTCGCAGTCACAGTAGTAAAGCAGCCAGTGATACATTGAACAGACAGAGTAGAAGAGCCGCAGTGATATTAACGATAGTAGTGACATATGAACATGAGTGATTAACTTGCATGGAAATTGTATATATAGCGAAGGACACTGATTATTTGCGAGTCGCCAATTGCTTCCGACACGTCAGTGTAAATCAAAGTTAAACATTCTCAATTCAATTACTGTAATAAACTCCATTAATATGATTTGCTTGTATGTTGTCCAGCTCCTCCACACCTACAAATCCTTAATCCTCTGTTATGCCAGCCCTGCCTGGATATCTGCCCCCCCCCCCCCCCCCAAATTTTATAAGTCCCTCCAGATCCTTGAGCGTCATGCACTCCGCCTCGCGTTCCGTATACGCCTCCCGTCCCTCACGCGGATCCTCTATGATCTCATTCCTTTCCCCCATCTGCTCCTATTCCTCGATCATATCCGCATCCTATACACCTCCCGCCGCCTTGAACCCTCTCACCCCCTGGTTGCTCCTCTCCTCTCCCATCCCCGCCCCCTGCCACGTCTTCACTGTTGTGCCCCCCTACCCTCCATCTCTACACCCTACATCTCCTTTCCCAAGGTGGCTTCCATCAACTCCCCCTCCTGGGTGATGCCCTCTCTCCCTCCATTTATCCCTCCTATCAACTCTGATCTTCACTCCCCCTCCTTTGCCCTTTTCCCAGGCTCCCTCTCCCCCCATTCCCTCCTCTTTCTTCCCCACCTCCCCTATCTTCACCCCCTTCTCTCCCCTGATTCCTTTTACATTTCCCTCCTCTGCCTCCTCTCCTTCCCTCTCATGTCTGCCCTTCTCCCCCTTTATTAGTCCTCTCCCTCCTTGGTTCCCCCCCCCCTTTTTTCGTTTTTTTCCTTCCTCCCTTCTTGTTCTTCCCCAACCTCCAGGTCCCCCCCTCCCCATCTGCATTTGGTTTGGGAGTGTCATCTTTGTGCCGCCACTTTCGTGCAGTGTTCTCCAGTGAGTGTTCTACAGTGCGTGTTTTACAGTGAGTGTTCCGTGTTGCGTTTTTTTGGGACGTGTTGCGAATGGCCATCATACTGTCGCTGGGTGTACCTTTTATCTCTTGCAAACAGAAACCAGACTGTCGCTGTGTTCTTTAATTGTGTGTGTTCTATGTTTCTTGTCTGATTCCTGTGTCTTTTATTAACGTTGCCAACCCCTTTTGCTTTCTGTTTTCACTTTCCGCATTTTTCCGCCTTTTTACACTCGACGTCACCATTTTATCGCCTGTTTTTCTTGTTTCTTTTCTTCTTCCGTTCTTTAAAATAAAAGTCTGTAGGCTGTAGAGCAGCGTACTAAGCTGAAAAAAAAAAGTTGTCCAGCTATCCGAGAAAACAGATTCCAAGGCACACTATAAGAGAGGAGTGGGCAGAATTCCACAGTTGTTGAGTTTATTTACCTTTTTTTGTCTGTCAGCTGCTCGTGGTACGATTTCCGAACGCCGAATATTCTTTATTCATCATCGGTTGTGTGGTATAGATAGCTAGGATGCCACGGCGTAGCTGCCAGTTAAGTTGGCACTACGGCAGACGACGACAGCGCCCTCTAGCAGGCGCTGTTCAGCTATACGAGCACCACCGTAGCTTCTGCCCATTTGATCAAGAGCAGACGGCCAGGACACTACGCATCAGCTTGGAACCTCAGGGCAAAGTTAAATGGCTCAAATGGCTCTGAGCACAATGTGACTTAACTTCTGAGGTCATCAGTCCCCTAGAACTTAGAACTACTTAAACCTAAATAACCTAAGGACATCACACACATCCATGCCCAAGGCAGGATTCGAACCTGCGACCGTAGCGGTCGCGTGGTTCCAGACTGTAGCGCCTAGAACCGCTTTGACCATTCCGGCCGGCGGCAAAGTTATGCATTACTCTTGTTGCTAAAGTAAAGGTGATTTTGTTTTACACTGCAGCACCGAGAGATTTTCACCTTTTCCTGCTCCTACCCACGAGCTGCCTTCCAGGCGGCATACAAAAGGCTGTATCGTTGTTAATTGTAGTTACATTAAATTCTCTTACATATTTATTTAAGTAATTAATTACATTTCATTTAGTGACGGGATCTTTGAAGTGCATGAACTTGAATATTGAATCACGAATTGAACTGCCATAATGGCGCAATGTTCTTAATTGTCGAATATTCTTCTCAAATATGTTTTTATTTGCATTGCATGTCTGTGTTTTGTACGAGGGTTGGAAATTAAATACTGGCAACTATTTATTCACAACCGATACAAAAGAGTTACATGTTTTCACGTGTTACTGGCCTTCAAAGTAGTCACCATCGTTGTGTAGAACCCGTCGCCAGCGAGGTGGAAGGCTTAGTATACCACTAGCAGAGCGAATGGAGCGGTCTACTGCCTGTCGAATCTCTGGAATAGTTCTGAAGCGATTGCCACGAAGTAGTTCCTTCATCTTCGGAATCAAATCAGCCACAAGGACTTAAGTCCGAGGAGTATGGTGGATGGTACAGTACTTCCCAGTCCCATCGACTGGACAGAGCAGCCACAGCTTGCGCTGTATGCGGCCGCGCATTGTCGCCCAAAATGATGGGTGGGTTGCGCAGGAAGTGTCACCGCCTCTTTCGCAAAGCTGGTCGCAGTTGATGCTCCAAAAACGAACAGTAATACTGTGCATTGACAGTCTGCCGAGGAGGAACTTAACGCGTTAGGATAACACCATTACAGTCGTACACGAGAATCACCATAACTTTAGACCGCCCCATTCTCACCATCAACAGAACAGGCTCTACTAACCGTATAGTACGCCTTCCACATCGCTGGCAACGGATTCTACACAACGCTGGTGAATACTTTGAAGCCCAGTAAAACTTTGAAACACCTATGTATTTTGTACGAGCTGTAAATAAATAGTTGCCACTAGTAAAGTTCCAACCCTCGTATATTTGTACAATGGTAAACTACCTGTCGCCCCACTTGTCAGTAAAATGGCCTTCTCTCTGAACGTGTTGCAATTTTTTCCCGGCAGTGTACATAAACGTAGAGAGCAAGGCCAGAGGCCAGTCTATCAGTTGGCTGGTGGGTGTAGGCTGCGCTCATCGAAGCGTGCCGTTTCGAGAGGCGGACAGCGGAACCAGACCGCTAAAACGGCCTATTTCACCCCAATTAGCCCGGCTCCATAACCGGCCATCAGGTCCGTAATTGGCAAACTCGGGCCTACAAATTGAGTCGATAGCTCGAGGTGAGCGCCAGGCCATCGGCCGCGCCGCAGAAGCCACCCGCCGCCATCCACCACATCACCGGGCGCGCGTGCGCGCCGCTCCATTTTGCTGCTCGGCCGCAAAATTCGCCACTCGTTCGTCGGGATCGCAGAGCAGCCGGCAAACAAGCCGCGTCAAAGGGAGCGCATTTAGCCGCGCTCGGGATGCTTTGCGGCCGCGCTGCACAAACACTCCTAGGGTTTTTGTGCGCGCCAGTTGGCGTCCGGGCTTTGCGCGTCGAGGGTTGAGAAAACACCAGTCAGTCAGTCAGCTACTCGGTCAGTCAACAAGCCGACCTGCACCGCTCTGCCGCTTTGCGATTCTGCGGCAAACACCACAGGAGCTTCCGCCTACTGCCACGCCGCTTTTTCAAACCTCTCTCACCAGCATCAAACTTGCCTCACACTTCCCAAGCTGCGTCGTTATCGCAGACGTTTTTCCATTTCATCAGATACGTTCCTCCTATCCCACACGAATGGCCAACACACAATTCACCACCACATAAACAAAAAAACAAAACAAAAACAACTTCTGGAGAATGACTCGTAATAGGAGAAGAACAGAGTGGCTTTACCACAGGCCGATCCTCTGCACATACTGTGTTTACAGTAAATGCGACAACTGAAGGGAGAAGAAGCAGTGAAATAGACGCACGTACGATTGTCAAACATTTATAAATTCCATGTGACACCGTTCCAATGTAGAGTCCATATCGACCTGCTGTCGAAAGCACAATAAATGTATGCTAGCGTATAAAGTTAAGTCGTAGGTTACTGTCCTCACAGATTCAGTTGTAAAAGACGCCTCTCTCATAGTCTGTATATCAATGATCCCACGCAATTTACCCATTTATTTTAAGTAACTTCAATTCCCAGTCAATGCTTCGTTGACTGTAACAATAAATAAGGTCAGTGGGAGCGGGACGAGGAAATGCTCAGAGAGGGGGGGGGGGGGGGGAGGAGAGGGAAACGAGAGATGGGTTACCAGGAGAGAGGAGGGAGCAAACGATGGAGAGAGCTGGTGGATAAGGAGATTGACAGAGAGGGAAGGAGCTGATGGACAGAAAGAGGGGGAAGAGGAGGAGATAAATATAGGGGAGAGGAGGAGTCTGACAGAGAGACGAATGACAAGTAGATTAGGACTTATATCCAGTTCCCATATATATTTAGTAATTGCGGAGCATAATAAGATACATGTTGCTCCAGTTAACGAAGGACTAGAGACAAGAATAAAAATAGGAAAGAAATTTCCCGAGTAATACCACCAACCAAAGGCGTTCCATGACGTTTGGCCTGTACGCCGGGAATGTTTCTTCAGCAGGCAGACTGCTAGGAAAAATTAAATAAAGGTTATCCTCCGTCCTCTAGCAAAGACCCTGGCCCTGGTTGAATCCGTTAAAGACGACTTACAATTGAAAAAAGCGGGTATTTAGAATACTCTCTCTGAGTGTGGTGCTGCATATAGGCCAGACAACACGAACTGTCCAAAAACATTGTTCAGCACACGGAAAAATCGCCCGTCTTCAGCATCCTTTAAAATCAGCAGTAGCAGGACACTGTATTGCCATGGGAAACTCAACGGAACACAATAGAACAAAAATTTTAGCTCCAGTTTCCAGGTTTTGGGATTCAGTAATTAATGAATCGGGGGATATGCGTCTAGCCAATAATCTTATAAATCGCGACAACGGCTTTCAAAGGGACAGAAGTTGGAATCCTATAATTCAAATTATCCAGTTTCAGGGGGATCGACGGGGTCATTCGATGCGCAATGATTAGATCGTCTCTTACTTCCCCCACTTTGCTAACAGAATCTTCCGTTTGCCTAAACCATCCATTAACTTGTATTTTAAGATGTGTAATTTTGCAGACAATGGCCCCATGTTGGTCTTGAGATCTTTTTAGGAGCTCATCATGCTTTTGTTCAAATGAGCTGGTGCGTTCCCTTTGCAAATTACAATTCACATTAGTTAGTGTCTGATAATCATTTTTTATTTTGTGATGGACCTTTTTTGTTTCCTCATAAAATTTTGTATTTTTTCCCGCGCGCCCTTTTATTTTCCTCATGAAAAGCTCTTGTTTCTACACGCGCCTGTCTATTTTCCTCAAGAACATTTTTGATTGCTTCTAACAGCTGGACATAGAGTCCTTACTGACAACAGCAGTTTCTGTTTCCTGGATAACCACCCATGTTGAACTCGTTTTAGGCAAATCAGAAATAACAATAATATTGTCCTCTGTCGAATTAACTGTAGTACACACGTCACCTTGGTTCCGAGAGTTCAGGAACCTGTACATAAAATTGGAACAGAGATAAACATCGTTTCCGCCCTTTAAATTATTCATGAAAACCACGCATTGCATGTTGTACCACCATACAGCGAGACCTTCAGAGGTGGTGGGCCAGACAGCTGTACACACCGATACTTCTGATACCCAGTAGCACGTAATCTTCCATTGATGCATGCCTGTATTCGTCGTGGCATACTATCCACAATTTCATTAAGGAATTGTTTGTCCAGATTGTCCCATTCCAAAACAGCTATTCGGCGTAGATCCCTCAGAGTGGTTGGTGGGTCACGTCGTCCATAAACCACCCTTTTCAATCTATTCCAGGCATGTTCGATAGGGGTCATGTCTGGAGAACATGCTGGGCACTCTAGTCGAGCGATGTCGTTATCATGAAGGAAGTCACTCACAAGATAGGCGTGCGAATTGTCGTCCATGAATACGAATACCTAGCCAATATGCTGCCGATGTGATAGGACTATCGGTCGGAGGATGGCATTAACGTATCGAAGAGCAGTTACGGCGCTATCCATGACCACCAGCGGCGTACGTCGGACCCACATAATGCCACCCCAAAACAGCAGGGAATCTACACCTTGCTGCACTCGCTGGAAAGTTTGTCTAAGGCGTTCAGCCTGACTGGGTAGAACTCCAAACACGTCTCCGACGATTGTCTGGTTGAAGGTATATGCGACACTCATCGGTGAAGAGAACGTGTTGCCAACCCTGAGCAGTCCATTCGGCTTGTTGTTGGGCCCTTCTGTACTGCGCTGCATGGTGTCGTGGTTGCAAAGATGGTCCTCGCCATGGTCGTAGGGAGTGAAGATGCGCATCATGCAGCTTACTGCGCACAGTTTGTCGTAACACGACGTCCTGTGGCTGCACGAAAAGCATTATTCAACACAGCGGCGATGCTGTCATGGTTCGTCCGAACCATAATTGGTAGGTAGAGGTCATCCACTGCAGTAGTTGCTCTTGTGCGACGCAACGAGGTATGTCATTGACAGTTCTTGTCTCTCTGTATCTCCTCCATGTCCGAACAAGATCGCTTTGGTTCACTCCGATACGCCTGCACACTTCCCTTGTTGACAGCCCTTCCTGGCACAAAGTAACAATGCGGACGCGATCAAACCGCGGTATTGACCGTCTAGGCATGGTTGAACTACGGACAACACGAGCCGTGTACCATCTTCCTGATGGTATGACTGGAACTGATCGGCTGTCGGACCCCCTGCGTCTAATAGGCGGTGCTCATGCATGGTTGTTTACATCTTTGGGCGGTTTAGTGCCATCTCTGAACAGTCAAAGGAACTGGGTCTGTGATACAATATCCACAGTCAACGTCTATCTTCATGAGTTCTGGGAACCGGGGTGATGCAAAACTTTTTTTTTTTTTTGATGTGTGTATTTTCCATCACATTATTTTTTTCTCTGTCGATCACGTTATTAAATTGTCTTCCCTCGTCTTCAGTAACACGACTGTTTTGTTCGGAATTAGCCATATTAACAATGTTCATAACAATTGCTGTTCGTTATAGCTTATGCCTGCTTCTAATTGAAAAGTTCACTCGCAACTTTAAAAATCACTGGAAGTATTGAGTGTTCCTGTTGTAAGTAGGCTGTTTAGGTCTTTTTATTGGTAACGCCACCTCTGTATAAAAATCACTGGCTGTGCTGTGTGCAGCCTGCGGCTGCTTTGCATTGTTGTAATACTCGCCATTGTAGTGTTAGGCAGCTGGCTGTGAACAGCGCGTAGCGTTGCGCAGTTGGAGGTGAGCCGCCAGCAGTGGTGGATGTGGGGAGAGAGATGGCGGAGTTTTGAAATTTGTCATGAACTGCTATATTTATATATGATGATATCAAGGTAAATACATTGTTTTTTTCTCTATTAATATCTTTCATTTGCTAACTATCCCTATCAGTAGTTAGTGCCTTCCACAGTTTGAATCTTTTATTTAGCTGGGAGTAGTGGCGCTTGCTGTATTGCAGTAGTGGGAGAAACGAAGATTATTGTGAGGTAAGTGATTTGTGAAAGGTATAGTTTAATGTTAGTCAGGGCCATTCTTTCGTAGGGATTTTTTTTTGAAAGTCAGATTGCGTTGCACTAAAAAAATATTGTGTGTCAGTTTAAGCACAGTCCTGTAAAATTGTTCAAAGGGGACGTTTCATATGTCGACCCTTAGCATAGGATACCTCACTGGAATCTTCTGATTTTTTTTTCTTGTAGTTTGTGTAATTAGTGTAGCTTTTGTTTATTGCCAGCGCGTAATTATAGAGAGAATTTCCATTGTAGTTGTAGTTTTTCATTGTTGTACAGTAAAACAGTTGTGGCATGCATGTAGAGTTTCACCAAGTATTTCGCAGCTGCAATTAACTAGATATTATTTTCAGTGTTATGTTAATGTGTCCTCTTATTTTTGCTCTTCAAATTGTGTTTTTCTGTGTTGTCGTGTGAAATACTGTGACAATAATGGCGTGTGAAAAACGTAATACTAGGCTCCAAAGTAAACTGCGAAATGACAGTGAAAACGAAAGCAGTGTGTTAGTGCCACCGAGTAATGAATTAACTGATGTTCAAAGTAATAATTTGGTAATTGTGCATAGGGAAATGGAGCGAGCGGCAAACAATGGCGTAGACAGTGAAACAATTAGTGAGCAGGGAAGCATTATCGATCGGTCGGTCGGCAACAGCTCGCCTCAGGAATCCGAAATGACAGGACACAATTTCGCAAATACTGTAGATTCAGGTTTTGGGTCATCACCGTTTTCCCAAATAAGTCAAAACACATTTTCTGCCTGTCAAAATTTGAATGTTGCCGGTGCAAATGCACTGCCGAAAAGCGTAGAGAAACAGATCCCAGACATTAATACATTATTATTGCAATTAATGCAACAAATGGAACAAAATCAGAGACAAATGGGACAAAAGCTTGAAAAATTAGACACAATGGAACAAAATCAGAGACAAACACAACAAAAGCTTGAAAAGTTAGACACAATGGAACAACACCAGAGACAAACACAGCAACAGTTAGACGCAATGGAACAAAATCTTCAAAAGTTAGACACCACGCTTGAACAAACACGTGAAGATTTAACTACTGAGTTACATCACATTGAATCGAAATGTCAAAAAGTCTGTAATGACGTAAAAAATCAAATTTGTGAGCATTTTCAACCTATTTTTTCGCGGCATGAAAATGCATTACAGAATCACGAAGCAGCCATAAAAGAACTGCAAACTATTGTTCATGAAAATCATGAGACCTTGCAAGCTAAATTTGACTCAGTTGCATCTACCGATTCGGTTACGCAACTTGCAAAAACCCAGGAAAACTTAAAAGATACAGTAGAAAGACACATGGAGGAAATTAGTACATTATCAGAGAAAGTAGTTGAACTTTCGGATCAGCTAAATAATTTATCTACGAAGGTAGATGATAATCCGAATGACACAAAACCGGTAGTCTTTAATGACACAGAAGAGTGCGAACAAATTAGGAAATTCAAACAAAATCAGAATCAAATTAATACGCAACACCAAAGAGAAATCCGCGAAGTACAAGATCAGCTGACACAGGTAGTACAAGAATTACGTATTTCAGAGGACACTCGCGCCCCAATACGGGAAGAGGGACATAGAAATACGGAACAACCACAAAATAATAACACAAGACACTTCGGAAATTATAAAAGAAATTGGCAAGGCACACCGAATTTTGAGATGGAACCGCCGACACGACGTAACAATGACCGCTATGCGACTCGCCGACATGATGATTTTGACTATAAGCTGTTCATCACTACACGTAAATTCAAAACATTTAAGAATTCTGCCAACGACATTCATCCACAAGCGTGGCTTCATCAATTCTCTCATTGTTTTCCTCCCAACTGGTCATTAGAGCACAGATTAGAATTTATGTGCGGCTACTTGGAGAATGAACCAGCTGTAAGAATGCGATCGGTAATTCACGATTGTCACAGTGAAGGAGATTTTTATCATGCCTTCCTCTCAGCATATTGGTCTCAAGCCACACAAGACCGAGTAAAACATAGCATCATAATGATGAAACATTTCGAACAATCTGAATTTTCCAGTCTTGTGAAATATTCTGAAGACATGTTACACAAGAATCAGTATCTTTCAAACCCATACAGCCCCTCAGAACTCATCCGCATTTGCTTAATCAAACTGCCTGAACATTTACGACATATTATTTTGGCAGGACGTTGCAAAGACGACATTGAAGCATTTCAAGGACTCTTACAAGAACTGGAAATTGACACTGACAATCGCGGAACGCACGAGCACAACCATTACAGATCACATTCGTCGCAATTCCGCGATGAAAGAAATAATATCTGGACGCGACAAGGCTATTCTTACAACGCAAATCGTGACCAAAACAGACACCACCCGTATGACAACCGTTGGCAGAGTAAAAATAATTACAGAGAAAGATTGCATTTCCATAGTAATGACTATCACAGAGACAGCCAGAGACACAGACGATATGGAAACCGAAACAATTATTATCAAGGGAGACAGAATAACTTTAGACGCAACGGTCCACCGTGCAGTGATAATTCAGGGAGAAATTCTCCACCACTTAATCGAGAAGAAAGAAACTACAGAACCTACCGACATGACGACAGACGATATATTCGTAACGACAGACCTGAATTGCATCAGAACTGGCGGGATTTAAACAGGGCAGGGCCCTCTCGGCAAGGCGAATTTGTAGAAGTTAGGTCTCCAAACCCCAATAACGACGCGCGCCAACAAAGAGACAATAGGCAATGACTCACACCACTGGCAGCCACAAAACGCACGTGTGACACTAACGACGCAGCTGCCGTAGCTAGTAATTACGTAAAAATGGAAGACATTAGGGACATCTTACTCCAGGAACACGACGTAAAACATAACAACATTGCATATCCTGTGATTCACATTACAGTATATGACGTAAAATTTACGGCAGTACTTGACTCTGGCAGTCCCATTTCAGTAATCAGTGAAACAGCCTTTAGCAAATGCAACAAATCGAACGATTGCCCCACACTTCCGTTACGTAAGATTAAATTACAAGGTGCAATCTTTGGAAAAAGTGTAGATGTACGCCAACAAACCAACTTAGAATTCTTTTGTCAAAGCCACAGCTTCTCTATGAACTTTCTTATTGTTCCATTATTGTCGACGGAAATTATACTGGGAGTAGACTTTTTGAATGAATACAAAGCAATCTTAAGCTTTCACGATGCTGAAATAAGTTTAGAAAAAGAAGTTAAGTCAGTAGCTTTGAAATTTGAAGATTGGCTCTCAAACCATGACGAAGAGATTAATCGGCTTTACCTTTTGTTAGACAACAGTTCGGAATTTTCTACGGAACTAGACACTACCAATCACTCTGCAAGTACTGACAGGGATGATATCGACGGCATATTTGAAACTAATGAGTTAATTCAGAATAAAATTCAAACAATTGAAAATTGTAATGACAATGATAGGCAAGACCTTTTTGAGATTTTACAAGCACATTCCACAGTTTTTACTCATAAAACAGGAACAATCAAGGGATTTCAATACCAATTTCGTGTTCGTGAGCATACTAAATTTTGTGTTAGACCATATGTAATTCCAGCACATTATAGGGACCGTGTTAGAACAGAAATACAATCTATGCTTGACGAGGGCATTATTGAGCCTGCAGTAAGCTCATACAACAATCCATAACATGTTGTTGAGAAGAAAAATGGATCGATCAGGCTTGTCTTAGATTCGAGACAAATCCATACTATCATCATTCCTGAAACAGACAGGCCGCAAACGTTGGAAGAACTTCTTCAAAATTTTAATGGTGTAAAAGTGTTGTCTTCCATTGATCTCAGATCCAGCTTTTATCAGATCGAACTTCATCCAGAATATAGAAAATACACAGCTTTCCTTTGTTTCGGCGTTTGTTATCAGTTTCGGAAACTTCCCTTTGGTTTGAACATTTCTTCAGCAGCATTCATTCGCGGGCTAAATTCCATATTACCTGAGTTCTTAAAACGTCACATCACCTTATATGTGGACGATATTCTAATAGCAGAAGCTTCATGGGAACAACATAATCGCATCCTCAACAGTTTGTTACGTATTTTTGCAGAATCTGGAATTACAGTTAACTTGGAAAAGTCTGAATTCGGTAGGTCAAAGGTGGGGTTTTTGGGACATATTATTTCTTCTGAAGGCATTCAGCCGGATCCTGAAAAGTTAGAAGCAATCAGAGCCATTCCAGTTCCATCCACAAAAAGACAAGTCCGCAGTTTTCTGGGTCTCGTAAATTTTTACCGTCGTTTTCTGAATATGCAAATTCTTGTTACACCAAAACTTTGTTCTCTCACTGGAAAAAACACTATTTGGAACTGGGACGAACAAGCAGAGTTGGAATTCAATTCTTTGAAAGAATCGCTACTTAACGCGCCAATACTAGCTCATTCAGATCTGTCACAAGATTTCTGCCTTAGCACGGATACTTCTAAAGTCGGTCTTGGTGCCCATTTATTTCAAGAAGCCGCAGAAAATGACACTACTGTTCAGAAAACCATTGCTTTTGCTAGCCGAGTGCTAACCAAATCTGAAAAAAATTATTCCGTTACTGAATTAGAAGCTTTAGCTATCGTTTGGGCATTTAACAAATTCCGTTTCTTTCTTTCTGGTAAGCACGTAAAAGTATACAGTGATCATCGTGCATTACAATTTCTTATGTCTTCAAAATTAAATCATGACAGGTTAAAACGTTGGGCATTGTTTCTGCAAGAATTCCGCTTCACAATAGTCTACATTCCCGGCAAGGAGAACATTGTTGCGGACGCACTGTCACGCGCTCCGGCTGGGCTTGAGAAAAGTACCACAGAAGGCAACCTCGAGAAAAATTTCAGTATTCTTTACATTCAGAAAGTCGCCTTTGAAAACTTCGTCACCACATCTTTAAAGGACATTGCTCATGAACAAGATAAAGATCCGATTTGGAAAGACATCAAGAGCAAATGGTATGAAAAGACACACTCAGATTCGGCATTATTATCTGGTTAGAAACAACATACTGTTCAAACGCTGCACTGTTGATGACAAGCTATGGGTACTTTGCATTCCTGACGATTTTGTTAATAAGCTGATTTGGTACATTCATTTCAGCTATGCACATTTTGGCCCACGAAAATGTTATCATATTCTTCGAACGACTTGTTATTTTAACAATATGGAAAAGAGAATTCGAAGAGTCTTGTCTATTTGTAAACTTTGTCAAAATGCGAAACCATCTACTATCTCCCATCGTGCTCCGCTGTTTCCTATCGTTCCTTCTAAATTAAAAGAATTTGCTGCTGTTGATCTCTTGGGACCGCTTGTCAGAACATCTAATGGATTTTCGTACGTTCTAGTCGCTGTTGAACTTACTTCAAAATTTGTTTCTTTCACACCGTTACGTAAAGCCACTGGACGGTCTGTATCCAACGCCTTTGTTAAAAATTTCTTACGTGAAGTTGGACACGTTAGTAAAGTCATTTCAGATAACGGACCGCAATTCAGATCTGCTGTTTGGTCACACATGCTTCGCAACCATAAAATCAAACCTGTTTTTATTTCATTGTACTCACCACATTGTAACCCATCTGAACGGATTATGAAAGAAATCAATAAGCTTTGCAGACTTTATTGTCACAGAAAGCATCAGCATTGGGACAGATATTTACACTTATTTCAAAACGTGCTGAATGAAATGCCTCATGAATCCACTGCTTTACCACCTACTGTTGTACTGAAGAATGAAAAACCACCGAACAGAATCAGAGAGCTTGTACCTTTCCCGAATACACGTAAACTTCGACACAAAGACATAATTGATTTGGCTCTTAAAAATATAAAATCTGCAGCAGACAAAAGGAGAAAACTACACGGTAAAGCAAATGCAAAGAAATTGTATATTGGTCAGAAAGTTCTCATTAAAGCTCATTCATTGTCACATAAGAAGAAACACTTGAGTCACAAATTCTTTCTAGTTTACAATGGACCTTACAGAATCCGACGTATACCACATGATAATTGTGTTGAAGTTGAAACTCTGCGTACTAGGAAGAGTAAAGGTTTACACCACATTTCACACGTAAAACCGTTTATTGAGAGATAATGTGCTTTTTTAACTTGGGATTTTAATGCGACATTTTGGTTTACTTGAAAATACATTCTGGATTTAAAGTACTTTCTGTGAGATACCAGACGACACAGTGGTTAGTTTATTTGACAGCTACACGACTATATCACGACGCTACTAATGAGTGACAATTTACAATGTTGCTTTTGCGGTGTATCTGTTTTATATCTGCACAGTTTTTCGGCATTATTCAAGAAATTAAAACATGTTTTAGTAGTAACTTTTGTGGTATAGCAACAATGAGACAGCCTTTTTCGTGGTACAACAATACGTTACAGTACAGTACTTTCTTCATCACAACAATAAGCGAAATAACTACGATATCTATACACAAAGCATTTCACTTTTGTTTATCATGAGGTAAGTACATTGACTTCTGCAGAACTTAGCTTTCGGAGGACGATAAATACGAGACTTCCACAGAGATTATCTTACAACATGACGCACAGTTTAGCGCTACAGTACACGTATTTGAGTGATTAATTTCGCGCTTAAAACATTTTTTTTAAAGATATTTGAAGTGCAATGATACAAGGGTTTTCCGTGATACATTTCATTCCATTGCTATAATCTGTAACACCTGAGGGTATAATTACATTAATCCTCAGGGGGGTACACGCTTACTTTGTGTACCATGTGTTTGGCGAGCACAAGGAGCCCTAGCTAATATTGTATTTGCTTATACAACTTTACACATCGGTACCATATTTCTCTAACACATAAATTACACAGCTATCTGATTATTTAACAAAGAAAGAAACATTTTTTTTACTACCTCAGTGACAGATGTTTACGTAATTATACCGTTGGATAACTTCACACTTACGAAATTGTATTTTGTCTGTACTTTGTGAAATGCTCATATTTTTCTGGAACCATTGTGATACTATGAGAGCTTTGAATGATGTATTTGGTATGAGATCATGATTTTTAAAGTATGTTTGAGGTAGGTGACACCATTGAAATGAGCAGAGAATTTTTGTTAGGTTTTTTAATTATTGCAGAAAGCTACGACGTTTTCAAGATTTGACTGAGGTGTTATGATATTATTATGACGACGATGTGTATTATGCTATTGAGGTATGTTTATGATCAATAAGATGATGCTACCGTATATGAGGAATTTGATTATGCTACATATTTCATATGATGAAATATTGAAGAAGTGTCGACGAATATGTATATGTATAATAAGGTAAGGAATAATGAATAGTGTTTAGGGACTATGACTTGTGAAGAAGGATGTTGAAAACCAAGAATCGTACTTTAAAAGTTATGAAATGTGTGTATATGCGTGAATGTATCACAATGCTGGCGAAAAATTTTTGGACACTGTTATATTCATAGGATTTTGTTTCTACACATTTGCAACGCAAATTCTCGACCTGTGAAATATTTTTATATGAGACTGCCATTGTAGCGGAAACTGCTGTCGTAAATATTTCAGTAAGAAAGGTAAGTGACCTTGACGTAATGCGTCTTGAGCGGCCACCTGGAGAAAAAGCCATTAGGTGGTAGAAAAAAAAAGGGAGGCCATTATCCTCGCTATTGACGTTCCTTTGCAGAAAGCATCGTAAATACGACACGCTAATAATAACTTGGAAACATTCTTACATCTGCACACCTGATTATGACAAGCATCTTTCTACGAGAATTGAGAGAATTTCTACTAACTTATGAAATGTCACAATACTATTCAATGATATTTTTATGCTTCGCTTTTCATAGTTGCTTATTTCATTTGATATCTAGTTTCGAGCTGTGTTGCAGCATTGCTTTTATAAAATAAAATGCATTTGCTAATGTGAACACTTTCTGTCAACAGATCTATTAAATAATAGTTTTGTAATCCACATTCTTAAAAAAAGGAGCACTTGGAAAGGAAAGAACAATAAGAAGGGACTAGTAACAGTAACTGCACACATAATTTTCTTTTCAAGTATATGGTAATATTTTTTTTACAATAAGTTGTTGTGGTGCACCACTTTAATTACTTACACATTAAGATGTGATTATACATTTCCCTTATCTGCATTGTTATCTTTAGTGTACTATTTTTTTCTGCTTGAGCGTTGTCATGTTTAGATATAATTTATTGCTTTTGCTTCTGCTGTTTGGCAGGCATAATGTTACTGAATTTGACTTTGTATTCCGCTGTTAAGCCAGTTTTACTACTGATTTATTTTTCTTGTTTGCTGCGCATTGCCTCATATTATTTGTAATGTTGAATTGCTTGGTAATTTAGATTTACTGTAGCTTGCTTTGCCAGCTTGAAATTTTTGTCATTGATGTTTGTTACTTGATTTATGCTGCTGCATTGCCTCGTTCCTTAGTTTAGCATCTGAGCTCAGTAGATTTAAGTTAGCTTAAGAGGGGGTAGACTATATAAGAAACTAACTATGATGAATTGGAAGAAATGCATTGAGAAGCCACAAGAAACAGATAGGGCCAAAATGAGTATTGTACAATGAGAAATAATTATTTTGAAAGAAATATGGTTAGAATACAGAAAAGAGGTACAGATAGGACCATTTGGGAATAATGATGAACGAAGGGAGACCTCCAAGAACAAAAAAGGTTTTGTTCGCAAAATACTGCAGTACCAAAAGTTATAATGAAAACGAACCCTGTCCTTTCCATTGTGTTATCCCCCTATGTGTTTGTGCACCTTTGTGTATTTGTTTTCTTCCTGTCTCTGTGTACTGTTTCATAGAACTTTTTTCTCTTCTAATACTAAGTTACGTTCACTATGATGAGGAATATTGTTATCCTCAAATACAATTGGCATTAATAATATGTTATTTACTTTGTAAAGATGTTTAGACAATATTTATTCTGTTTTGTGTTAATGCTCATGTGTGAAGTTGATGTTTCGAAAGTTATTCTGATCTTTTATGTATGTACTCATGTCATAATTCCTGTAACACTGACGTATATGTCTATTTCTATTCTTTTGTAAAGCCTGTTTTACTACAAATGTTATCTGTATTGTTATGTTCATTAATGATGTATTTTGTATCTTTGTAATTGTATTCTTATGTTATAAAATTGTAATTGACACCAGGTCTTCAAATTAAGTATATTTTCACTGCACACGTTTCTGTTGGTCATAGCATATGCACAATATGTGAGAAGTAGGGACTGATAGTGTTTGCACGTGTGTTAATGATTCAGCAAGGGACTGGATAACAGCATTGCTGGTTCTGAGGACAATTCCAAAAACTTTGTGAGTGCACAAGTGGTGGTTATGGACTTGCTACATTATCCGCAAGACTCTTCGATGGTGATTGTGCACCTGCACAGTCGCAGCAGATGGCTGCTGGCTATTTCTACAAGGACTGCAGTGGGTCTACACCTTTGCTGACTCACCAGTACCATTATTTCTACAAGGACTGCAGTGGGTCTGCACCTCTGGTGGCCCACCAATACCACAGTCTCTACCAGGACTGCAGTGGGTCTGTGCCTCTGGTGGCCCACCAATACCGTAATCTCTACCAGGACTACAGTGGGTCTACTCTGTGGTGACCTACCTACCAATGTTCTTCAAAACGTCGACTGACTCTGCTGTGGGTTTACTCTGTTGTGGCCCATTACCTGTCTGCATGTCGGGTCAGCACTGTCTTTCCGTTGGAAGGACAACACTACTACTTCAAGACTGCATGGAAATCCACTACGTCTGTGTGCATTGTCTTTTACTGCTCAGTCTTTGAGAAAAACACTGCAATTCAACGATCAGGACTGTCTTTATGGACTGTGAGAAAATTTTAGCTTTTGACCAACATTGTATCAATAAGTGTGTGCATTTGATTTCTTTGTTATTGTAATTGTGAAAAAAAATTTTAACAAATATGTATTGGCCAGTGCCCAAAAAAATTTTGTAAAATTTTTTGTGGGGAGCATGGGGGCTATGTAAGTAGGCTGTTTAGGTCTTTTTATTGGTAACACCACCTCTGTATAAAAATCACTGGCTGTGCTGTGTGCAGCCTGTGGCTGCTTTGCATTGTTGTAATACTCGCCATTGTAGTGTTAGGCAGCTGGCTGTGAACAGCGCGTAGCGTTGCGCAGTTGGAGGTGAGCCGCCAGCAGTGGTGGATGTGGGGAGAGAGATGGCGGAGTTTTGAAATTTGTCATGAACTGCTATATTTATATATGATGATATCAAGGTAAATACATTGTTTTTTCTCTATTAATATCTTTCATTTGCTAACTATCCCCATCAGTAGTTAGTGCCTTCCATAGTTTGAATCTTTTATTTAGCTGGGAGTAGTGGCGCTTGCTGTATTGCAGTAGTGGGAGAAACGAAGATTATTGTGAGGTAAGTGATTTAGTGATTTGTGAAAGGTATAGTTTAATGTTAGTCAGGGCCATTCTTTCGTAGGGATTTTTTTTTAAAGTCAGATTGCGTTGCGCTAACAAAATATTGTGTGTCAGTTTAAGCACAGTCCTGTAAAATTGTTCAAAGGGGACCTTTCACTGTTTCTGTTTATTCCTACACAATGTTGAATTCAATTAATTTCAAAGCGCTGCTGTGCTGATATACTGTGGGCTCACCGTTTTCTGTGTTGTCTTCTCCGTCGTCTCCTAAGCTTGCTGTGGAATCGAAGTCCGACACACGCGCTGCCATATATAACCTCCTCCCAGTTTGGCAACGAACTTTTTATTCGCGCACGCTGAAGATGAAGTTTTATTTAAATAATTTTGCATAATCATTAATAGCTCCTCTGTATCAAATTCAACGCCGTGTCTTTCCGTTATCGTGAAATCCAAGGAAAACTACTAAATGATAACATGTCCTTTCTCAAATACTGGATTTTATTAATTAAAACACCTTTTTGTAAACCAACATTTATTAATACTGAGTAGGAATCAAATACTATGTGCCATTACACCTGTACTCTGTCACTGATCTGCCTAGGTAGCGGGCAACTGTCTCTAGCCTGTCGCACACCCGACTTCCACTCACGGGCTCTCACTCGACTCCCGCTCACTCGCTCGCACACTGTGGACTGCTCTGCCGTATTTGCTTTAGTTTATGGTTGCTGCATAGAGCGTATGATCGATACTATGTAAGGGTACAGCCATTTTAAGGGTACTGTGCCCTTAGAACCTGAACCCAATGGATCACCTTTTGGATGAGTTACAAGGCCGACCTCGCTCCAGACCTCAGCGTCCTTCTCTGGCTTCGGCTCGTGAGGCATAATGGGCTGCGATTACTCCTCAGACATTTAGAGGCGTCACCGAAAGTGCGACCAGCAGATATCAAGCCGTCGTAATGGCTAAGGGTGGAAATATTGTCCACTAACAGGTGTCCGGATGCTTTTGATCACATAGCGTGTTTTGCTACCTTAAAGTGCTGTTGAATCCAGTAATATACTCAAGAGACTCTAGTTTTTCTTCATCGCAAAGCAGGTAACAAAACTATTTGGCGAGTATTTACTTACGTATGGAAAATGTCCTGACCTCAGCCCTTGTAATCGTTAATGGACCGTCGCTATCCACGCAGGAAAATCATTCTCTTTCACGTTCACGCAAGCTTTCACTTTATTTGTGAGGCACGAGGAATGAGATATAGTATGTTATGATACTACCACGTCTATCAATATTATGTGCAGGACAGAAACATGAGACTAGACAGATAAGTTTCTCAATCTTTTCTACTGCCCTTGTACGCCTTTCCTTTCCATAACATTCACTATATCGTCTACCTTTTCTGTCAGTGGTCCACTGTTCAGATTGCAATTCATAGTCAATTCTCCTTGCACATCATCATGTGGTATATCCATCCTTCCCGAGGCTAGTTCCCTAGTTGAAAGCTGGTTGTTGATCCATTGCTGTCTAGCCCCATTAGCCGCCAATTTTCGGAGTTCCATCAGGGCCTTCACAGCTACTGTGTCGGTTCCGGGACACTCAGAGTCGCTACTGTACTTCACCTATGTACGCCTCTTCTACTTCCGAACCTTGCCCGCCTCCGATGACTTGAACGAGCGGTTGGTCTTCTGAGAAGCACTGGACTGACACTAGATCGGAAACGAACCTGGAGTCTTCGCCTACTTCCAACAGAAAGTACAGAATCAGTTAAAACTAAAACCACCTACCGAAAACTGGGACTAAATCCAATGACCATCATCTCTACCTCATCGTTACCCATCCCAGAGTAGCACGAATTTGCACTTATACCACGAAACTGTACATTGTTCCCTCCAGGTATTAGAAATGCACGCTTTCCATCTGGGATTCCGTATGAGTCTGCCTTCCCCCATTCATATTCTGTACCACATCTCCTTGGACACATAGGACATCTTCACCTCCCCAAAATCTTCCATAAAATTCAATCCTAACACCCTATAGTCCTCTTAGTTCTTGAGAACCCTGGCCACTATCAGCACATCCCACGTCCTTTAATCTCCACACACCTTTGTTCTTCGCCAGCGTAATTTCAGTCGCCTAACCTACCAGACTAGTAACTCATTACTGAAATCTACCCTTCCTTCCAAACATAATCAACCTTCCCTTTCCACCACATCCTGAATGAAGGACCAAAACTACATTTTCCTTGTTCAGTTGACATACTGCTAATCTCCCAACAACTACAGCCCACCTGTGAGTCCCTTCCCACATAGACATCCCAGAGCCTTCCTCTCCTTCTCCTTCTCCTTCTTCGTCTTTTCTTATTATTTTTTTTTAATTCCTGGCATCCGATGCTACATCTCCGTCTTCCATTTCTTCCTATATGTATTTTACCCTTCTAAGCACTGGCCTGCCTTTCCTTCTTCTCGCAGTGATACACACTTTAAACTCTTCCTTGGTCCCCCATGGTTAGGCATTCTCTGTACATACCAGCAGCATTGAAGTGCTGTAGTCTGCAAAGTTTTTGTTGTGGGACACATTATCTCCATTCGCCTCCATACCTTCTCATTTCACATATTATCTTTCCTTGTTAACAGCGGATATTGTAACTAACCTGTTACTACGGGTTATTACGTTATTATTGGGAATGGAAATACTTATTGCTTATGAAATTACCGTGAGAAGATTAGGGTCGCCACCGACCCTAACCATACAAGTTATCAAAGGTTTGGTCGAGTCGGAAAATAAATTAATTTGATCACAGACCAAAAACTCACAAAAATGCATACGTTGTGATGTCGCTCATAGGGGATACGATGTAATTAATAGTATTCCCCGTGCACTGTTCACGACGATCAAACATCTAAAATAAAATATCACATGCAAGAACACCGTGCAGAGGATCAGCTCCCCGCAACACACCTGACAATAAGACTTAATCTAAGGCATTTGTCTTAAAATAAAGGGAAACTAATCACTGGGCCTGTGCGTAAGGAAACGCGTTGGATGTGCTAACAGGAAAGGTACGAGGTAAGTGGCTTAGGTGCAAAAAGGTAATCTCGGAACACAAGAGAAAATTGTAGATAAAATCATTTACTCCTAAGATAAGGATGTGAAGCATATACACGATTCCTAATAACACGTGGTTTGTGGAGACACAATTTCTAGGTATAGTGCCAAATTCCAACAATATCACATCACACAATCATGTTAACATTATCTAAAACCAACATGCGATCGGACAGTTAGTGATGCGGGTAGCCCAACAGCTATAATGTTCTACCACGTGGTTGGCTCGCCACGGACGAAAGACACACAAAGCAAGGAAAATTTACGAGAAGGCAAGGCTCTAAATATTTAGAAAGGTGAAAGCTTATGCAGGCACAGCTGAAGGCAAACAGACATTCTTACAGAAGCGAGTGCTCACTTCTTATCGACACCTTTGTGTGGCGCTCTTCCGGCGGATCCAAGTCTGCTACAGAAATTTGCTAAAAGAAAAATCTGCCAAAGTTTTGCATTCCTTGCTGCGACAAGGCAAAGCAATCTTCCAGATTTGAAAAGCGAGACAAAAAGCTAACAGCTCTCCCCTCGCCAAGTCACAGCAATACTATAAAAAGCACTACATAATGTGCATTCTTCGTCGTCTTCCTCGAGAGCTGAGAGAGAGAGGAACCTGTGACGTAGCATTATATGAATGAGTAGACTTCTTTTGTCTGTATCTATCTTTAGCCGCCATTAGAGGAGAAATTATAAAGGTGTGTAATTTTAATTATTGTTATGGTCTAAATACATTATAATTTATCAAAATTGTGTATTACTAATGTAAATTAGCTTGCCCATGTCATCTACAATATTTCTTTAAAGAATTTTCAGCATGTTTAGCGATTATCGTTGGTGTTGCTGGGCTGTGCCGCGAACGAACGATTTGCAGCGGCGGCACATTTAAAAAATTGTTCCGCTATGAAGTTAACCAAACCCGTAAATCGGGAGCAGGTAAAATTAGCAGTGAATTACGAAATATGTCTCTTTTACAGCGATCCTGAGGCTGACTGAATTTATTACTGGTTTTACATTTGTGCATTCATACGCGGATAATTAACGTTGAAGTTGTTAATCTGTTGGTTCTTTCAATTTCTAAAGCAGGTAACTTAAACGTATAGTGAAGTGTGTTTTGTCAATGATAATTAAACGTTCAGGTCGGCTTGGCAATATTTAACTATTTTATGCTAACAGAGACAGTCTTGTGTTCCATAGCTAACGCCGGGAAAGAATTCAGTAAATATTTAAAAACCCACTGCATCTAGAAAATATGTGCCAACGCCGAAATAGGTAAAAAAATTTAATTTCAATAATTTTCAAAGTCATAAATGTTATTAATCAGTTAGTTTGAATTTATCAGCAGGAGAGGGTTGCTAATGTTCACGTAATTTTAAATGTGCTTAATTCTGTCTAAATGAATTTTTATTACCACACGTAAATAAGGGGTTCTACAACAAAGTTCGTACTGAAAGAGTAAATAAAAAAAAATATTTAAAGCCATTTCTTCCCCATTTTCATTAATTTTTTTTACATAATATTTTTTTTCTCATTAAACTGGCGCCCAACAACGCGGGGCCCGAATAAGCAGTGGCCAAAAAATGCCCATGAGATAATTAGGCAATTATTGTAGTCGAACTTTGTTGGAGAACAATTAATAATTTTTTCATGTATTGTATATATTGCCTAACCAATATTGTGTGGTAATACCTGTATACGATTTTTTGCATGAGAACACTATATACCCACAGGCAAGCTGAAGAAGAGAGCTCATTATATCAAAAAATTAATTACCTACCACAATACCAGGGGGCAGCTGCACACAAGATAGATCACCAAAAGGTAAAGCTACAGTGTAGTTGTCCTGTGGGTAGTAAAGTAGCCTCAGTGCAGTGTTCTCGGATCATTAGTGGTGTGCTTGTTGTTAGTGTATTTTTTTTTAAATAACAGGACATTTGAGTAGTTAGTCATCGTAGTATATAACAAGTGTGTTTCAACAAATGACCATTTCTTGTGTGATTATGTCAGTGAAACCTGAGTGTTAGGATACTTAGTTCAGATTTTGTTTCTTTTGTTGACTATGGTTAGATTGCGTAGTCAGAAAAATATAAACATGGAAATTGAACAACAGTTAGCAAGCAGTGATACCAAATTAGGAAGCGGGGCACAAGGTAATGTTAGTGGCGTAGTTCAGGAAATACAATGTGAGAATCTGGGGGCAGAAGGGCAAGAAATGTTGCCACTGCCAGCCAGTGATTCAGTTGAAAGTAGAAACGCTGTGCCACCCACACGCACTAGACACGGATCAGAGAGTGGTGAGGTGTCAGAAGTCCAATCATTAAGAGTTATGTTCGAGCGCACGCTCAATTTCCAAGCTGCGTTTATGCATGAACAAGCAGAGCGTGATCGATGCCAGCATGAGAGAGACCTTCAGTTAATACAATCTTTGGAAGCTATGCAAAGTGAGATTGTTAGTTTGAGAGAAAACTATGAAACCATACCCAAAGCGGTGCAAGAACTGAGCGAAAGAGTAGATAATATCCAGGTGGCTAACGCCAGTATCGTAGATGAAATCAGTGTACTGGCTAACAGGATGGAAAAATTAGAAATTGACACAAGTCAAGCAATAGAGCAGAAAATATCCGAACAGGCTGAAAGGGTACAGTACTGCCCGACATTGAAAATAGGTACAACATACTTCATTATTTTTGTCAGAACAACACATTTTTTTTGTAAAATAACTCAATTTCAATTCAGACAGTGAAGCCGGATAACAGTGTGGGAAAGAATGACAATTTATTTATTTAATAGATCACATGTGCACTCCCACAAAATAAATCCCTACATCCAGTTTGGTGAGATCTGTGAAATGAATGAATGTATGGTCGTCTGCTAACTGCAGATAGTGAATGTGAATATATGATCATCTTTGAGACGATCCTTTGGCCACCTTTGGTGGGACCAAAGAGATGAAATTTACCTGAGCTTTGAGCACCTGAAATGTGGCTGACCAATACGGTAGCAAGGTGCTCCCCCACTTCAGCAGAGGTGCGAGAGGACCTCAAGAACGGCCATGTTTCGGCACTCTGCCGCTGGATCTTGTGCTGTTAAGACCTGTTTTAGTTGTGCTCCGTAAAAAGAGTGGAGACATGGTATGCATGTGGAATATTTAAGAGTAGTTTGAAATAATAATTTCTCTATTTCAGGAACTTTTGTGGGGAGAATTAAATGTCAGGCAGGTAATATTAATGGGATTGTAGTAATCTTCGGAAGTGACCAACGGTCACAATGAAACCACGTGTAGCAATAAGTTGAAATACTTCCGTGTGCTTAAGTTAAGCTGAGTTACTAGCGTGTGTACAATAAGTTGAAATATTTAAGAAATAGCGTGTGTACCATAAGTTGAAATATTTAAGAAATGGCGTGTGCAGGACTTGAAATTAGAGACGAGTACTTCCACGTGGTGAGTACTGTGTGAGTCTCAATCTGTGTATGAGACAAACGATAAAGAGAAGTACTCGTCCATGGTATCAGTTGAGGACTCGCGTGTGTGATGAATACGTTCTTAATATTAATTTGCGCGATATGATTCCGTGTGACGCTAGATTCAAACTCTGAGAGAGAAGCAAGGTGAGTCGGCCGTCTATCCAGCAACGCCACATGACTTGCATTGCACAGGAAAACGTGCATATATCTCCAGAGTTCATAGTAGGAAAGTAGAATTACGAAGTGGGGCAGTGTCGTGTGAAACTGGGATAACTATTAATTGAAGTGGGAAAGCTGAAAGTGATAGTGTTGTGACTATTTAGTGTATTGTATTCCATGTGGTAGTGTGATGTAATTTGGGTATGTGTGGTTTGCATGGGAGAGTAGCAAGGTAGATTCAAAAGATTAGTGGGTTATGCTTGTTCCTTCTGTACCGCTCGATCTGTAGGAAAGTTTCGTGATGATGATTGTGAGAGTCGAAGTGTGAGATATAATAAAAGATCCACCATCCTATCCAGAAAGTGCACTGTAGCGTTAAATAATTACGAGACCATAAAATAGAGATTCACAAATGTAAAGCCATGCCCACTGGGCGGAATTTCTCATGTGTTATTGTTGTAGGTTATAGAATTTATCGGAATAAATAAGATAGTGAAAAGAAAAAGATTGGTGGACTTTTCCTTCGAATTGTATGTTGTCATGATGTCCCGAATTTATAATGTGTGCGCCATTCATATTCAGTGCTGTTGCCACGTGTTGATAAATCCGTTAAATAAAAGACAAAAAGAAAATGTGGTATTGTCAGTGCGTAGTGAACAGTCAGAGTTCTGTAAATGATAGTCAGATGTGCGTTTCCGTTGCGTATTATTCATACAGGAGGATAATTTGTAACTTAATTGTGAGTACGAGAGGTCATGTTACTCAATAAATAAGAATGAATCCACTCGCTTGGCAGACCACTCATCTTGCAGGCCTGACTACTTGATGCCACAGTATGAGCAAGGCATGTGTGTGCCTCTCAAGGCAAACAAAACTGAAAAGGAATTTACGAACTAGTTAGAGTCAAAAGACACCGACCTTAAACAATAGACGAGAAAGTGCACGCCGCGATTGAGGCCAGAGACTTGGGCTCGAGTGCCGTCGTCTTGTGGAGCTGGAAAACAGCTTGTGGCAGGGCGACGCACAGGCGTGCGTGATGCCAGCCACGTCCGAGAATGATAGGCATATAAATACAGCAGTGAAAAATTGCGACTGCGAGACAGAACAGGCAAACAGTGTTAGCGAAACAAACAAATGTCACTCCAAAATAGTGATTGAAGAAAGCCTGATTAAAAACCGATAGTGCCAGATCTTTACAACGGAGAAGAAATCTGTTCACCCTGCAGTATTTATCAAGGTATTTGGAAACATTTTGCCTAGTGTTTGGAGTCATACACAGAAAATACGGTTCATTATGTCTTACATACAAGGAGATGCAACATTATGGGCAACCGAAGCAGCTGACAGTTACGACACATATGAGCAATTTGAAAAGGCTTTCTTGGCCAAATATTGGTCAACATGTATTCAGGAGAGATTACAGAAAGAGGTATATAATCCAGAGCCGTATTCTCTACGATTAGGCAGTTTGCGAAAATATTTTGAGAAATACATTAATAAGACCTGTTATTGGGACGAGCAGATTTCATCCCGGGATTTGATCAGACTTTTGAAATCACACTTGCCGATACACGTAAAGGAAAAACTTATACACGTACCGGAGAACGACATGGAACATTTCTTGTCTGTTCTGGACTCAATTGACCTGATTCAGGAGGATGTTACAGCCGCCTCTGAACATGCTAGAAGTAACGGAAACGGTTACAGAAATGGTCGAAATAACACGCCTCCACCAAACAATGGAAACGGCGGAGGTAACAATAGGAGACAAGATTATGTACAAAACGGGAATAGAGGTAGAGACCGGAACGGCAATAGTCCGCCGGTGAACAATGACCGGGAGAGGAGGCCCACCAAGCAATAGTAGATGCAAAAATGCCAGGGGGCCGTCGAACACCAATACCTATAACGATGCAAACCGAACTTGGCCACAGAACCAGAGGCCCAGTCCAGACCGGCAAAACAGTAAAAGATATGACAATAACCGACCGCCACCACAAAATGCGCCAATTGCGCAACCCTGGCGTCCGACGCAACACAACTTACACCTAGTGGAGGTCAGCGACACAGAGCAGCCACACCCATCCACCAGTAATAGTCCAACAAATTCGATTCAGCCGAGATCAGTGGTGTAATGCTATTAACATAAAATGTAGGAATCAGTGGATACTACATTTAGACAATCATTCTCTAGGACAAAATCTCTATTATTCAGACGTACAAGGTGATCAATTAAAAGGAAATGTGGACGCACTTCTGAACAAAGTATCACAGTCCGAAAATTTGAACTCAATGCAACAGCAGGATTTGGTACAGCTATTATCTAACTATGCAGATGTATTTTCAGAACGATCAGGAATTGTTAAGGGATATCAATACAATATCGAGGTGAAGCCTCACAAAACCTACTGTCGAGCCTCATACTCCATTCCTTGGTCCAAGAAGGAAATAGTAGCTATCTCTTAGCAGATCCCGAGTCCGGGAGAGTACGGGGACTACATCCGCGTAAGGATGTAAAAATATTCCTACAGTAAATAACTAATAGTCCTATGTGTTATGTGTAAAAAGGTACACCATTCTTTTGGAAATGAATGAACATTAATGATGTGTTATCTGTAGAGACAATGTACTAGTGTAGAAGTATTTATTTATAAGAATATGATTGACTTTCTCTTTTGTCTATGATTATTTATGTTATGTCTTCTTTTTAATTAGTGTTAGCTTAAACATGCTCTAAATGTCTGCACAGATAACCTGATTAGTACAATTATTTGTAGTGTTAAATTGTGACGGAAATCAGTCAGGAGGAACATTTTAGTAGCGATTAGTTCGTGTACTGCATAATATTCTATATGTGTGTCAAACTTGAAATATTTCTTGGTACAGTCTTTTCTATTACATGTATATGTATATATATGTGTAGCTGTCAGATTGACAGGTTCGAACCCAGAATAATATTAATAATGAGACCCTGAGAACTTTATTTTCAAACCAGTATTATAAAAGAGAGTAATGCACCCAGTAGTGACCTGAGGGCACCATGGGAGGCAAACTTATTACAAGTTTAAGTAACGCAAAGGTACGCACAAAGAAGGCCAGAGACTTGGGCTCGAGTGCCGTCGTCTTGTGGAGCTGGAAAACAGCTTGTGGCAGGGCGACGCACAGGCGTGCGTGATGCCAGCCACGTCCGAGAATGATAGGCATATAAATACAGCAGTGAAAAATTGCGACTGCGAGACAGAACAGGCAAACAGTGTTAGCGAAACAAACAAATGTCACTCCAAAATAGTGATTGAAGAAAGCCTGATTAAAAACCGATAGTGCCAGATCTTTACAACGGAGAAGAAATCTGTTCACCCTGCAGTATTTATCAAGGTATTTGGAAACATTTTGCCTAGTGTTTGGAGTCATACACAGAAAATACGGTTCATTATGTCTTACATACAAGGAGATGCAACATTATGGGCAACCGAAGCAGCTGACAGTTACGACACATATGAGCAATTTGAAAAGGCTTTCTTGGCCAAATATTGGTCAACATGTATTCAGGAGAGATTACAGAAAGAGGTATATAATCCAGAGCCGTATTCTCTACGATTAGGCAGTTTGCGAAAATATTTTGAGAAATACATTAATAAGACCTGTTATTGGGACGAGCAGATTTCATCCCGGGATTTGATCAGACTTTTGAAATCACACTTGCCGATACACGTAAAGGAAAAACTTATACACGTACCGGAGAACGACATGGAACATTTCTTGTCTGTTCTGGACTCAATTGACCTGATTCAGGAGGATGTTACAGCCGCCTCTGAACATGCTAGAAGTAACGGAAACGGTTACAGAAATGGTCGAAATAACACGCCTCCACCAAACAATGGAAACGGCGGAGGTAACAATAGGAGACAAGATTATGTACAAAACGGGAATAGAGGTAGAGACCGGAACGGCAATAGTCCGCCGGTGAACAATGACCGGGAGAGGAGGCCCACCAAGCAATAGTAGATGCAAAAATGCCAGGGGGCCGTCGAACACCAATACCTATAACGATGCAAACCGAACTTGGCCACAGAACCTTCTCTGGCTTCGGCTCGTGAGGCATAATGGGCTGCGATTACTCCTCAGACATTTAGAGGCGTCACCGAAAGTGCGACCAGCAGATATCAAGCCGTCGTAATGGCTAAGGGTGGAAATATTGTCCACTAACAGGTGTCCGGATGCTTTTGATCACATAGCGTGTTTTGCTACCTTAAAGTGCTGTTGAATCCAGTAATATACTCAAGAGACTCTAGTTTTTCTTCATCGCAAAGCAGGTAACAAAACTATTTGGCGAGTATTTACTTACGTATGGAAAATGTCCTGACCTCAGCCCTTGTAATCGTTAATGGACCGTCGCTATCCACGCAGGAAAATCATTCTCTTTCACGTTCACGCAAGCTTTCACTTTATTTGTGAGGCACGAGGAATGAGATATAGTATGTTATGATACTACCACGTCTATCAATATTATGTGCAGGACAGAAACATGAGACTAGACAGATAAGTTTCTCAATCTTTTCTACTGCCCTTGTACGCCTTTCCTTTCCATAACATTCACTATATCGTCTACCTTTTCTGTCAGTGGTCCACTGTTCAGATTGCAATTCATAGTCAATTCTCCTTGCACATCATCATGTGGTATATCCATCCTTCCCGAGGCTAGTTCCCTAGTTGAAAGCTGGTTGTTGATCCATTGCTGTCTAGCCCCATTAGCCGCCAATTTTCGGAGTTCCATCAGGGCCTTCACAGCTACTGTGTCGGTTCCGGGACACTCAGAGTCGCTACTGTACTTCACCTATGTACGCCTCTTCTACTTCCGAACCTTGCCCGCCTCCGATGACTTGAACGAGCGGTTGGTCTTCTGAGAAGCACTGGACTGACACTAGATCGGAAACGAACCTGGAGTCTTCGCCTACTTCCAACAGAAAGTACAGAATCAGTTAAAACTAAAACCACCTACCGAAAACTGGGACTAAATCCAATGACCATCATCTCTACCTCATCGTTACCCATCCCAGAGTAGCACGAATTTGCACTTATACCACGAAACTGTACATTGTTCCCTCCAGGTATTAGAAATGCACGCTTTCCATCTGGGATTCCGTATGAGTCTGCCTTCCCCCATTCATATTCTGTACCACATCTCCTTGGACACATAGGACATCTTCACCTCCCCAAAATCTTCCATAAAATTCAATCCTAACACCCTATAGTCCTCTTAGTTCTTGAGAACCCTGGCCACTATCAGCACATCCCACGTCCTTTAATCTCCACACACCTTTGTTCTTCGCCAGCGTAATTTCAGTCGCCTAACCTACCAGACTAGTAACTCATTACTGAAATCTACCCTTCCTTCCAAACATAATCAACCTTCCCTTTCCACCACATCCTGAATGAAGGACCAAAACTACATTTTCCTTGTTCAGTTGACATACTGCTAATCTCCCAACAACTACAGCCCACCTGTGAGTCCCTTCCCACATAGACATCCCAGAGCCTTCCTCTCCTTCTCCTTCTCCTTCTTCGTCTTTTCTTATTATTTTTTTTTAATTCCTGGCATCCGATGCTACATCTCCGTCTTCCATTTCTTCCTATATGTATTTTACCCTTCTAAGCACTGGCCTGCCTTTCCTTCTTCTCGCAGTGATACACACTTTAAACTCTTCCTTGGTCCCCCATGGTTAGGCATTCTCTGTACATACCAGCAGCATTGAAGTGCTGTAGTCTGCAAAGTTTTTGTTGTGGGACACATTATCTCCATTCGCCTCCATACCTTCTCATTTCACATATTATCTTTCCTTGTTAACAGCGGATATTGTAACTAACCTGTTACTACGGGTTATTACGTTATTATTGGGAATGGAAATACTTATTGCTTATGAAATTACCGTGAGAAGATTAGGGTCGCCACCGACCCTAACCATACAAGTTATCAAAGGTTTGGTCGAGTCGGAAAATAAATTAATTTGATCACAGACCAAAAACTCACAAAAATGCATACGTTGTGATGTCGCTCATAGGGGATACTGTTGTGTCGATTCCCTAAGGTCTCGACACAATGAGTGGCTAGGTGCACGCGAAACTAACGCAGACGGGCGTAACTTCTGAAACAGGAGACTGGATGAAAACTATAAAGAAAAGAAGAGAGATTTTAATATACTTAACTTTAATGTAGTCTTGTTCTTGTTGAAATACATCTCTTGCATAGTAGTAAGCAATTAGCAATGATACACATGGCGCCTTGCTAGGTAGTAGCGATGGACTAGCTGAAGGCTATTTAATCTGTCTCTCGGCAAATGAGAGGAATACTTGGTAGGTCTAGTCGCAAGCTATGTCGTCCGTACAACTGGGGCGAGGTCATGTCCGTGTCTTGTGACCTGCCCTGTGGTGGCGCTACGTTTGCGAATACACAGTGGCGACACGCGGGTCCGACATGTACTACAGGACCGCGGCCGATTTAAGTTACCACCTAGCAAGTGTGGTGTCTAGCGGTGACACCACATTCCTCCCCCGCAAATCGGCGAACGGTCGTGTGATAAGGCTTCCGCCCGCCGTGGGGAGGACCCCATGTTGACGTATGCGATGAGGTGGGGAGCCTAACAACAGGCGAGGCTGTGCCCCCCGCACCCGGCCATTCGGTCCGAGGGGAGCTAGGAAACGCCTGCAAACCTAGTCCAGGGTGCACGTCAACATGAGGTGTATGCGCACGTAATGAGACAGAAGGGTCGACCTCCATGTGGTCGGAGCACCCGACGGGCGAAGACGACATCTGGTCCGGAGCGGGCAAGAAGTCCATGGCGGAGGACGGCTGGTCACGGGAAGCGAGCGGCGGCGCGTGACCCAGGGAGGCGCGAGGCGGCTGCAGCGAAGCGTCCGCTGCTGGCGGCGCCGGCGGCGGCTGCGGCGGCGCGACGCCATGAGGCAAAATGGAAGGCATCGTCGGTAACACCTGGGGATGAGGCGAGCCAGTAGATGGGTCCCCAAGGCGCGGACCGGACGGCTCCGTCGCTGAAAGCAGACGGGGAGCGGCAGAACCCAGGCGACGACAGAGGCGCAGCTGATTGAGATGCCGACGCACCTCACCAGAGGCCCCCAAAACCAAATACATCGCGCGGCCGAGGCAGCGAAGAATGCGCCCTGCGAGCCAACGCTGTGAACCGCGATAGTTGCGATAATAGACAACGTCGCCAGGAGCAAAAGCAGGAGTCTGCCGCTGTACAGGAACCGGATGTGGCGGATGCAGCAAAGACATCAGAGTTCGATGAGATCGACCATGGAGCAATTCAGCCGGCGAGCGACCATCGCGGGGCTGAGAGCGATACGAAGACAAAAAGAGCAACAAAGCGTCCTCCCGAGAATGCGACTCTTTCAATTTCAACATCTGTGACTTGAAAGTCCGGACCAATCGTTCAGCGGCACCGTTTGACTGAGGCGAAAACGGCGCGGATGTCAGATGTTGAATACCAGTGGCCTTGCAGAACGACTGAAATTCTGCGGACATGAATTGTGGGCCATTGTCGGAAACAATAGTCTGCGGAAGACCTTCAATGCAAAAGATAGCAGACAAGGCTTGGATGGTGGCAGAAGACGTCGTGGAAGACATCCGGATAACAAAAGGAAAATTACTGAAAGCATCGACCACAACCAACCATCGAGCATTCCAGAATGGACCAGCAAAATCGATGTGCAAGCGTTGCCAAGGGGAAGTGGCTTTCGGCCATGCAAAGAATTTCCGCGGCGGTGCGGATTGTTGTTCGGCACACGCCACGCAAGAGGAGCACATATTCGCAATCGCAGCATCGATTCCGAACCAAGTACAGTGCTGACGAGCAAGTTGTTTCGTACGCACTATACCCCAATGTCCTTGGTGAAGAAGCTTTAAGACAGAGGACTGTAACGAACGTGGGACTACGACTCGGGATTGATCATTATCGGAACGCAACAACAAAACACCACGTCGTACAAAAAGTCTCTCCTTGTGAGCAAAAAAATCTGCGAACCAAAGGATCCTCGATCCGTGACTTTGACAAGGGCCATTGCGTAGCAACAAAACGCAAAACGGGAGCAAGGACAGGGTCAGCAGCTGTGGCTGTAGCTACACGACGAAAATCAATCGGAAACGATGCGACCACGTCATCGGCTTCCGAATCAATGAACATGCAAGCAAGTTCGGAAGAATCGAATGCTTTATCCTCAGCAACAGGCAAACGGGACAACGCATCAGCGTTTCCGTGCTTAGCAGTGGACCGATACAAGATATCGTAGCGGTACTGCGAGAGAAAAAGAGACCAGCGAAGGAATTTCTGCGCTGTACGTGGAGGTACAGGCTTGTTCGGATGAAAAAGGGATGTCAACGGTTTGTGGTCCGTGATGATGGTAAAGTGACGACCATACAAGAAGTCATGGAACTTGGTAACACCAAACACGAGAGCTAAAGCTTCTTTCTCTATTTGTGAATAATTTCTTTGCGCAGATGAGAGCAATTTGGACGCAAAGGCAATAGGGCGATCATGCGAGCCATCCTTGTGCGCAAGCACAGCACCGATCCCGAAATCCGAGGCATCTACCATCAACAAAAGGGGTTTTCGGGGATCGAATGGCGTAAGGCAAGTATTTGAAAGTAACGCCGATTTCAACTGGCGAAAGGCGCGTTCGCATTCCGTCGTCCAGACGAACGGAACACCTTTACGGCGTAAGCGATGAAGCGGAGCTGAAATGGAAGAAGCATTGCGCACAAATCGGTGATAATAATTTACCTTACCCAGCACACTCTGTAGCTGTTTTAAGTTCTGCGGTGACGGCAAGTCCTGAATGGCACGAAGGTGCTCTGGACTCGGATGTATACCTTGGGCATTTATGACATGCCCCAGGTACGGTAAGTCACGAGCAAAAAACACACATTTGTCCTTCCTCAAGCGAAGACCATTTTGTCGCAATACCTGAAATAATGTTCGGAGATTTTGCAAATGTTCTGCTTCTGTCTTTCCTGAGATTACAATATCGTCCAGATAGTTCGCAGCCGTAGGGACCGACGCACAAATAGTTTGTAAATATTGCTGAAATAAAGCAGGGGCGGATGCACACCCGAATGGCAGTCTTTTGAAGCGATACAAGCCAAGATGCGTGTTTACCACCAAGACGCGCTGGGATTCTTCGTCCACAGGTATTTGCAAGTACGCATCTGCTAGGTCCAATTTTGAAAAATATTTTCCCGGGCACAGTTTGTCAAAAAGATCTTCCGGGCGGGGCAAAGTAAAAGTAGCAGTCACCAGTTGTGGATTCACAGTTGCCTTGAAGTCCACGCAAAGTCTCAATTTTCCGGAAGGTTTTGGCAAAATGACTAAGGGTGAGGCCCAGAGAGAAGCCTGCACACGTTCAATGACACCTTGAGATTCTAATTCGACTAATGTTCTTGCGACCTCATCACGCAATGCGTGGGGAACATTGCGCGCTCTGAAAAATTTTGGTTGCGCGTTGTCTTTCAGTTCCAAATGCGCTTCATAGTTCTTAGCGCAACCAAGGCCCGGTGCAAAAATGTCTGCAAATTCTTCACAAAGACTAGAAACACTGGCGGAAGGCACAGTCTGATTCACGGATAGGACCTGATTTACAATAGACATATTAAACAATTGAAACAAATCTAAACCAAACAAGTTCACTGCACTAGAGGAACGAAGAACATAAAATGACACAAGTTTTGTCTGTCCCTGGTATGTTGCAAGAAGGCTGCACTGTCCGAACACAGGTATATGCTGTCCTGAGTAACTAGTTAACGTAACATTTGCGGCACGCAATGGCGGGGCGCCCAGTTGTTCGTACGTGTCGTGATTGAGCAATGAAACAGCAGCTCCGGTATCGAGCTGGAATGGGATCACTTTTCCTGCAAAGTCTAAGTCCACAAAAAGTTTATTGTCTTGTTGACGACAAGAGCGACTGTCTCGTGCAATTTGAACTGATACAGGTCCAGAAGCACTTGCAACTTTACGGGATGTCCGGCGACGTCGACGCACACTGTGGGCGGGACGAACACAGTCACTGTTAGCTAAAATGTCACTGGACGGGTGGGAATGAACGACATGAATGTCCATGGGCGAAGGTCCACGAGCCTGATTTTCCTGGGTTCGATTCCGGCGCGAAGCAAAGGGCCTGGAATTTGTGTGATTGTCTGATCTAAGCTTTTTCTGGCAAACACTTTGTACATGTCCTTTCTTTTGACAGTAAAAGCAAATAGCTTGGCGTGACGGGCAATTTTCACGCGAATGTCTAGTTGCACACCGCGGGCAAGATTTCACTGCATTTGCTTGCTGACGCGGCGCACGTGGTGGCAAGCTAGGCGGCCGCAGCGAAGTCGGGCGCGAGGGCCGCTTAGCGTCCCGTGCAGCGGGCCCGGCGGGCCGATTAATGTGACACACTGCTGGCGAAGTTTCAAATGATTCCTGAGCAAAGTCAAGCGTGTCTTGCCTGTCCAATATGTCTATCACTTGTCGCAGGGAGGGATTAACTAGCTTCAAAATCTGTTCCCTTATGCGAACATCAGAAACGTTCTGTGCAATTGCATCACGCACCATAGTATCTGAATATGGGAGGCCACATTCACAGGCAAACGCGCAGTCTCTAGTAAGGCCTTGCAAAGTTGCAACCCACTCCCTATTAGTCTGACCGGCCGTACGTTTTGTACGAAAAAACGTATACCGTTTGGCAACTACATTAACTGTTTCTTTGAAATAGGCATCTAAAGCCGACAAAATTTCCTCGTAGGTCAGAGTTGCTACGTCGCGTCGGGGAAACAATTTCACTATCACCCGGTAGGTAGACACACCGACACAAGAAAGCAAAAACGGCTGCCGCTCTTTACCTTGAATTCCATAAGCTGTGAGGTGGAACCGGAACTGATCGGCCCACTCAGTCCAGCTCTCGGTTGTGGCCTCAAAGGGCCTAAATGGCGGTGCGACAGCGTTGTGTGGCTGCGGTAGCGAAGAAGCTGCTGCCGCCGCATCGGTTTGCAGCGCACGTTGACCCTGGACGAGCTGTCCAAGGGCTTCCAATAACGCCTGCGTCTGCTGATTCTGTAAGCGAAAAAATTCGGACAGTACATCTGGAGAATGCGGCGAAGCCATGACACAAACAAATTAGAGCAAGTATAACACAAAGACTGCAACGTGGGCGCGGCACCACTCCTCGGCGCCAAAATATTGTTGTGTCGATTCCCTAAGGTCTCGACACAATGAGTGGCTAGGTGCACGCGAAACTAACGCAGACGGGCGTAACTTCTGAAACAGGAGACTGGATGAAAACTATAAAGAAAAGAAGAGAGATTTTAATATACTTAACTTTAATGTAGTCTTGTTCTTGTTGAAATACATCTCTTGCATAGTAGTAAGCAATTAGCAATGATACACATGGCGCCTTGCTAGGTAGTAGCGATGGACTAGCTGAAGGCTATTTAATCTGTCTCTCGGCAAATGAGAGGAATACTTGGTAGGTCTAGTCGCAAGCTATGTCGTCCGTACAACTGGGGCGAGGTCATGTCCGTGTCTTGTGACCTGCCCTGTGGTGGCGCTACGTTTGCGAATACACAGTGGCGACACGCGGGTCCGACATGTACTACAGGACCGCGGCCGATTTAAGTTACCACCTAGCAAGTGTGGTGTCTAGCGGTGACACCACAGATACGATGTAATTAATAGTATTCCCCGTGCACTGTTCACGACGATCAAACATCTAAAATAAAATATCACATGCAAGAACACCGTGCAGAGGATCAGCTCCCCGCAACACACCTGACAATAAGACTTAATCTAAGGCATTTGTCTTAAAATAAAGGGAAACTAATCACTGGGCCTGTGCGTAAGGAAACGCGTTGGATGTGCTAACAGGAAAGGTACGAGGTAAGTGGCTTAGGTGCAAAAAGGTAATCTCGGAACACAAGAGAAAATTGTAGATAAAATCATTTACTCCTAAGATAAGGATGTGAAGCATATACACGATTCCTAATAACACGTGGTTTGTGGAGACACAATTTCTAGGTATAGTGCCAAATTCCAACAATATCACATCACACAATCATGTTAACATTATCTAAAACCAACATGCGATCGGACAGTTAGTGATGCGGGTAGCCCAACAGCTATAATGTTCTACCACGTGGTTGGCTCGCCACGGACGAAAGACACACAAAGCAAGGAAAATTTACGAGAAGGCAAGGCTCTAAATATTTAGAAAGGTGAAAGCTTATGCAGGCACAGCTGAAGGCAAACAGACATTCTTACAGAAGCGAGTGCTCACTTCTTATCGACACCTTTGTGTGGCGCTCTTCCGGCGGATCCAAGTCTGCTACAGAAATTTGCTAAAAGAAAAATCTGCCAAAGTTTTGCATTCCTTGCTGCGACAAGGCAAAGCAATCTTCCAGATTTGAAAAGCGAGACAAAAAGCTAACAGCTCTCCCCTCGCCAAGTCACAGCAATACTATAAAAAGCACTACATAATGTGCATTCTTCGTCGTCTTCCTCGAGAGCTGAGAGAGAGAGGAACCTGTGACGTAGCATTATATGAATGAGTAGACTTCTTTTGTCTGTATCTATCTTTAGCCGCCATTAGAGGAGAAATTATAAAGGTGTGTAATTTTAATTATTGTTATGGTCTAAATACATTATAATTTATCAAAATTGTGTATTACTAATGTAAATTAGCTTGCCCATGTCATCTACAATATTTCTTTAAAGAATTTTCAGCATGTTTAGCGATTATCGTTGGTGTTGCTGGGCTGTGCCGCGAACGAACGATTTGCAGCGGCGGCACATTTAAAAAATTGTTCCGCTATGAAGTTAACCAAACCCGTAAATCGGGAGCAGGTAAAATTAGCAGTGAATTACGAAATATGTCTCTTTTACAGCGATCCTGAGGCTGACTGAATTTATTACTGGTTTTACATTTGTGCATTCATACGCGGATAATTAACGTTGAAGTTGTTAATCTGTTGGTTCTTTCAATTTCTAAAGCAGGTAACTTAAACGTATAGTGAAGTGTGTTTTGTCAATGATAATTAAACGTTCAGGTCGGCTTGGCAATATTTAACTATTTTATGCTAACAGAGACAGTCTTGTGTTCCATAGCTAACGCCGGGAAAGAATTCAGTAAATATTTAAAAACCCACTGCATCTAGAAAATATGTGCCAACGCCGAAATAGGTAAAAAAATTTAATTTCAATAATTTTCAAAGTCATAAATGTTATTAATCAGTTAGTTTGAATTTATCAGCAGGAGAGGGTTGCTAATGTTCACGTAATTTTAAATGTGCTTAATTCTGTCTAAATGAATTTTTATTACCACACGTAAATAAGGGGTTCTACAACAAAGTTCGTACTGAAAGAGTAAATAAAAAAAAATATTTAAAGCCATTTCTTCCCCATTTTCATTAATTTTTTTTACATAATATTTTTTTTCTCATTAAACTGGCGCCCAACAACGCGGGGCCCGAATAAGCAGTGGCCAAAAAATGCCCATGAGATAATTAGGCAATTATTGTAGTCGAACTTTGTTGGAGAACAATTAATAATTTTTTCATGTATTGTATATATTGCCTAACCAATATTGTGTGGTAATACCTGTATACGATTTTTTGCATGAGAACACTATATACCCACAGGCAAGCTGAAGAAGAGAGCTCATTATATCAAAAAATTAATTACCTACCACAATACCAGGGGGCAGCTGCACACAAGATAGATCACCAAAAGGTAAAGCTACAGTGTAGTTGTCCTGTGGGTAGTAAAGTAGCCTCAGTGCAGTGTTCTCGGATCATTAGTGGTGTGCTTGTTGTTAGTGTATTTTTTTTTAAATAACAGGACATTTGAGTAGTTAGTCATCGTAGTATATAACAAGTGTGTTTCAACA